>NC_056733.1:995768558-996068558 GCF_019279795.1 Protopterus annectens | reverse complement strand
TTCCAGTATTTTGAGTGGTGCTGTAGGGCTGTCTATGTCATATGCATATAGTACACTGCCTACACATGGTTATGCACAGGTAGTGTAATGTTTGGCATCCCTTTTACTGTATGTGAAAGTCAGAGAGAGGTGCTATTCCCTGGGTCCCTCTTGTGTCAGTGTATGTGCTATGCGTTGCCTCTTTGCCAGGGCCAGGGCATACTGGGCATGCCTCCTTCTGCCTACTGGGGCAGGCTCAGGTTGTTCCTCCTCTGAGTCATTCTGTGCCTGTGTAGGCCTTGGCATTGGTGGAGGGCTATATGGCCCTGCCCCTTGCTGCTCCTGCTGCAGCTGTTTCCACATGATCATATTGTGTAGCATGGCACATACAAGGATGATCTGGGTACATGTAGTTAGTGAGTACTGCAAGGCTTCACAGGATGTGTCAAGGCACTGGAACCATGACTTGAGCATCCCAAACACATGCTCTATTATGATTCTTGTTTGTGCGTGTGCCTCATTATGGAGTTCTTGTTTGGGTGTGTGTGCATTTCTGATGGGTGTCATCAGCCACAGCTCCAGTGTGTATCCAGCATCCCCCACTAGGTGACCATGTGGGATGTCCCCACTGGCAAATCCCTGGTACAGTTGCGTCAGATGCCAGATGTGGGAATTGTGATAACTTCCAGGACAGCCAGCACACATGTTCAGTATTATGCCCTGGGCATCGCACATGAGCTGGCAGTTGATGGAGGAGAAGCCCTTGCAGTTGATGTAGACCCTACCCTGCTCATCGGGTGGTGCTTTGATGTGTATGTGCGTGCAATCTATTGCACCCCCTACCTCAGGGTATTCCGCTATTTGGTGGAAGAGACGCATACTACTGGGCAACGCCTCACGGGTGAGGGGGAAATATACATGCTCACCGACATGTGCTGCTATGGCATCCAGGAACTGGTGAAGTAGCCTGGATGCTGATGCCTGTGAGATCCCCATCATATCCCCAGTTGGCCTTTGGAAGGTACCTGTAGCTAGTATTCTTAGGTCTACACATACCTTTTTTTCCACTGGGATAGGTTCCCCTCTGTTAGTTCCATGTGTCAGGTGTGGCCAGCACAGCTCAACAATCTGCTGTAGGAGGTCCCTGTCTACCCTATAGTGCTCTACTATCTCCAGCTCATGTAGCCCTTGGTAGGTCACCCTGGGTCTGTACACTCTTCTCCTTCTCCTCACTGTGGGTTGGTTGGCAGCATTCCCATCCTCGCCACACTCAGCCTCTTCCACAAGTTGTATGATAGCTATTGCAGCCCCTAACATTTTGCTGTTGTGAGTGTTAAAAGTTCCCAGCTTGTTTACACTGGTGGTAACTTCCTACTGCTGCTTTCCCTTCTCATTGCCCTTCTGATTCATCCTGGGGGTGCACCGCACAATCTGTGTACTCCAATGTGCACACTGCTGCTATTTCCTGGGTTCACCTCCTTTATCTTCCTGTAGATCCCATTGCGCTTACACTGTGATATACATGCTGGACAGGTTTAGACACACCTCCTGGCTTTGCTGTGTTAAGTTGGATGCAGCCCCGAGCCACAGGGCTCCAATCCACTGACAGTATGCCTGACACTCCCACACATGATGTCACCTACCTTCTAGTCTTACACTCAGTTATTCATACTCATACACTGTTGGGACTTGGCTCACATGCTGGGGAAAACCGGTTTTCACTATCCTTCCCCTCATTTGCATAGAATTGCCTGCTAATGTAGTTACATGTGTCACACCATGCCTCCCCCCCTTAGCAACCACTACTCACTGGCCAGGTTGTCTTTTGCCTGCCATTGACTTGCATGGTGGAATACTGATTTGAGTTAGAGTTTAGGTTTATTTTCTTATTTCCCCACTGGTCCTGTTTGCGCTCCTCTGTCCTATGCTTCAACGGACGAGATCGGCAGATATATCATAAAAGTTGTATTTTGTACATTTGGCATTGTTTGCAATGCCAATGGCCTTCTACTTGGCCATTGGCATGCTTCCTCAATGCTATGCAGACTTTATTTGGAGCTGTCATAGCTCTGTTTTGGAGTTTGCAGTACCGTACTCGGTTACTAACTGAGAACATTTCTGCATATTACACTAGTCCTGCACGCCCTGATTCCTTCTTCCTGGATGGCAAATTTACCTCATTTGTATGATTTTCACTTGCAAATGGGGTGATTTGCATGCTGGGGACATGCAGCACTAGTGCTACAACGCTTGCTCACGTCAGACGTGCATGTACGTGGATTGCTAGGCTGCCATATTGGCAAAATTTCATCTAACACTAATCATGCACGTCGTGCAAACTTTTGAGAATCCAGGGGAGGTCTTCTTTTCCTTAATTTAGGTTGCAAACAGACCTTCAACCGGATTCTCAAAAGCTTGCACGGAGTGCAAGATCGATGCAGGAGCTTAAGCAGACAATATGTCTGCCGTGCGATCCAGGGACAGCCTGCAGGGGCGTGCACGAGCGCTCTTGCACTAATCCTGCATGGACCAAGCCCTGGTATGCAAATCACCCCATTTGCAGTAGAAATCCATGCAGATGAGGTGATTTTGCAATTCAGGAAGCTTGCAACATTCCGTGCAGGACTAGTGCTATCTTCAGAAATGTACTCGGTTAATAACCGAGTACATTTCTGCAAAATCCAAAATGGTGCTGTGTTAGCCCCTAAATAAAGGCTGCATATCATCTAGTAAGCATGCCAATGGACAAGTAAAAGGCCATTGGCATTGCAAACAAAAAAAAATACAAAAATCAACTTTTATTTTTTTTAGCCAATCTCGGCTGTTTAAGTGTAGGGTAGCGGCGTTCAAATGGGATCAGGGGAAAATAATAAAATAAACCAAAAATAAGCATTCTAACTAAAATCACTATTGTGCCTTTATACTCAATGGCAGGCAGAAGACAACATGGCCAGTGAATAGTGGTTGCTAAAGGAGGAGGCTCAGTGTGAGACATGTAACTATGCATTAGCAGGCAATCCTATGCAAATGAGGGGAATGATAGTGAATCCCAGACTTCCCCAGCATGTGAGTCAGGTCCCAACAGTGTAAGAGTAGGAATAGCTTGGTGCAAGCCTAGGAGTTAGCTGACATCATAGGGGTGTGTGTCAGGCATACTGTAAGTGGATTGGAGCCCTGTGGCTTGGGTTTGCTCCTAGCTTAGCCCAGCTAAGCTAGGGGTTGTGTCTGAATCTGCCTAGCACTCTTTACATTGCCTAAGCGGGTGTGCATGCCGCGCACCGGGTTTTAAAGGAATAAAAAGAAAGTTAAACCAGGAAATAGCAGCAACATGTACATTTGAGCACTCTGTTTGTGCTGCGTGCCCCCAGGCTTAAACAGGAAGGCAATGGGAAGGGAGAACAGCAGTAGAAAGGTAATCAAGGAGAACTAGCATAGCTGGCAGATGAAATGTATCAGAATCAGCCAATTACACAGGCAGCAGATCAGACCAGCCCAGAACATTGCTCTAAACTCTGCAAACACCTACCCATCTGGTGTTTCCCACACTCTACACCACTGGTGTAAACAAGCGGGGAACTTTTAACGCCCACAGCAGCAAAATGTTAGGGGATGCAATAGCTATCATACAACTTGTGGAAGAAGCTGACGGTGATGAGGATGTGAATGCCGCCGACCAACCCACAGTGAGGAGACAGAGAAGAGTGTACAGACCCAGGGTAACCTACCAGGGGCTACATGAGCTGGAGATAGTGGAATGCTATAGGGTGGACAGGGACCTCCTACAGCAAATTGTTGAGCTGTGCCGGCCAAGCCTCACACACAGAACTAGCAGAGGGGAATCCATCCCAGTGGATACCAAGGTATGTGTACGCCTAAGAATACTAGCTACAGGTACCTTCCAAATGCCAACTGGGGATATGATGGGGATCTCACAGGCATCAGCATCCAGGGTACTCCACCAGTTCCTGGATGCCATGTCAGCACATGTCGGTGAGCACATATATTTCCCCAACACCCATGAAGCATTGGTCAACAATATGCAACTTTTCCACCAAATAGCAGAATACCTTGAGGTAGTGGGTGCTATAGACTGCAGACACATACACATCAAAACACCACCCGGTGAGCGGGGAAGATCTACATCAACCGCAAGTGCTTCCCCTCTATCAACTGCCAGGTCATGTGCGATGCCCAGGGCATAATAATGAATGTGTGTGCTGGCTGCCCTGGAAGCTATCATGATTCCCACATCTGGCATCTGATGCAGCTGTACCAGAGATTTGCCAATGGGGACATCCCTCATGGTCACCTAGTGGGGGATGCTGGATACGCACTGGAGTCGTGGCTGATGACACCCATCAGAAATGCACACACACCTGAACAAGAACTCCTTAATGAGGCACATGCACAGACCAGAATTATAGTAGAGCGTGTGTTTGGGATGCTCAAGTCATGGTTCCGGTGCCTGAATACATCAGGTGGAGCCTTGCAGTACTCACCAGCTACATGATCCCAAATTGTCCTTGTATGTGCCATACTACACAATATGATCCCGCAAAAACAGCTGTAGCAGGAACAGCACAGGGAAGGGCTGCACAGCCCTCCGCCATTGCCAAGGCCTTCACAAGCACAGAGTGACTCAGAGGAGGAACAACCTTAGCCTGCCCCAGTAGGCAGAAGGAGGCGTGCCCAGTATGTCCTGGCCTTGGCAAAGAAGCCAAGCATAGCACATACACTGACACAGGAGGGACCCAGGGAATAACACCTCTCTCTGACTCTCACATGCAGTAAAAGAGATGCCAAACATTACACTACCTGTGCCTAACCATGTGAAGGGAGTGTACTATGTGCATCCAACATAGTCAGCCCTGCACCAGCACCCTCAATACTGGGACACCCACAGGGTAAGTAACTCACACATGCCAATCAGGAGGGTCACATACCCAACAACAGTCACATCAAGCAGGACAGGTGTAGACAAACACAAACAAAGGCTGTGCTATGGCCTCTGAATGAGGCCTATGGGTAACCTCCCCCCAGGCCTACATAGACAGACTACAGCAGGTCAGGCAATGGGATGTCAGTTCTGAAGGGTAGGAAGTCAGAAACTAATATGTAGGTAATTAAAAGCTAAGATCTGTAGTGCACTGGTAGGCCTCTTGTCAGCATGATAGGTAAGACAACAGACTGAAATGGAGTACCCGACATACCAGTACAGTACTAGCAAATGTGTACAAGTGTCAGGTGCGCCCCCCCATCCGACGTAGAAATGTAGTCACAGTCAGCTGTGCCCCCCCAATCCTTTGTAGAAATGTAGAAATAGTCAGGTGTGCCCCCCATCCTACGTAGAAATGTAGTCACAGTGAGGTGTGCCTCCCCCAATCCTGTGTAGAAACAGAAATAGTCAGGTGTGCCCCCATCCTACATAGAAATGTAGTAAAAGTCAGGTGTGCCCCCCAATCCTGTGTAGAAACACAGAAATAGTCAGGTGTGCCCCCCATCCTACGTAGAAATGTAGTAACAGTCAGGTGTGACCCCCCAATCCTGTGTAGAAACATAGAAATAGTCAGGTGTGCCCACATCCTACATAGAAATGTAGTAACAGTCAGGTGTGTTCCCTCCAATCCTGTGTAGAAATGTAGAAATAATCAGTTGTGCCCCCCACCCTATGTAGAAATATAGTAACAGTCAGGTGTGCTCCCCCCACAATCCTGTGCAGAAATGTAGGAATAGTCAGGTGTGCCCCCCATCCTATGCAGAAATGTAGTAACAGTCCATGCCAAATGATCAACGGATACCCTGCAGAGACAGCATGCTACCTGTAGGTGTACAACACAAAGGTCAGCACTGCAGTACAAACTACCTGAACTCGATCCACACATTCAGTACAGATGGCCATACAGGGCATGCCCACACACTTAGAGAAATGAAGGCAATGTCAGACAACAGCATACTGAAAGGTCATACTGGGCATGCTCACACACTTAAACAAATGAAGCTCATGTCTGCAAACAACAGTGGACCAGGCATATCTGGCAGTCACAGATGTTAGTGCAGACACTCCTCAGTATGCACCACTCATGCTTTGCACACACAGTGGATAGCAATACAGGCATATATCCAAGGACAACACACTATAATAAGCCAAAGGTAGACATACATAGATGTGTGGCAGAGGGTGACTATGACAAGGAGCCATCCAAGCCTGTCCCACCCAGCACAAAGCCAAAGGGCAGCAACCACACAAGGCTCAGATGTCACTCACTGCAGATACTAGCCACTGGTATCTGTCAGCATTACAGAGTATGTGGTGCACGTGTCAGCTGTGCAACATGACTGCCCAAGGAAGTAATCATCTAGCAGCTGTATACACGTACCTGTGAAATATGACCCAGGTTATGCCCGCATGTGGTGTGTCAACCCCTAGATGAATGGGCTATGGCCCATGCACACACACTGCCCTTCCCATAGCCCCACTATGACAAGCCTGCCGAGGTCATCCACTGTGAAATAAACTTTTGGGAGAGTTGTATCCCACTAATCTCCGTGGTGCGTCCCATAACTGAGTATTGCTGAAATGTGATAAACTAGTTAGGTAAGAGTTCTAACCCCTGCCTTGGCAACTGTGTGTGTGTGTGTGTGTGTGTGTGTGTGTGTGTGTGTGTGTGTGTGTGTGTGTGTGTGTGTGTGTGTGTGTCTGTCTGTCTGTCTGTCTCTGTAGAAAGCAATGCTTTTTAAGGTAGTCACCCCCCCTACAATTTAAATGCTCTACTTTGGTAAGGCTGCTGATGTCATCCACCTAGAAATACATCTCTGAGAAGGTTGTATCTCAGTAATCTCCATAGTGTGTGCCATAACTGTGTACTGCTGTTGTGTGATAGAATAGTGTGGTAGGAGTTGTAACCCCAGCCTTTGCAACTGTTTGTTTGTCTGACTCTGTCTGTGTAGAAAGCAGCACTTTTTAGGGTAGTCACAATTTAAATGCTCTACTTTGGTAAGGCTGCTGATGTCATCCACCTAGAAATAAACCTCTGGGGAGGTTTTAGCTCAATAATTTCCGTAGTAGGTTCCATAACTGTAAACTGCTGTAGTGAGATAAAATAGTTAGGTAGGAGTTCTAACCCCAGCCTTGGCAACTGTGTATGTGTGTGTGTCTATCTGTGTAGAAAGCAATGCTTTGTAGGGTAGTCACACACCCTACAATTTAAATGCTCTACTTTGGTAAGGCTGCTGATGTCATTCACCTAGAAATACACCTCTGGGGAGATTTTAGTCCAGTACTCTCTGTAGCACATGCCGTAACTGTGTACTGCTTTGGTGTGATAGAATAGTTAGGTAGGATATCCCCATCCTTGACAACTGTGTGTGTGTCTGTCTGACTCTGTGTAGAAAGCAATGCTTTTTAGGGTAGTCACACACCCTATAATTTAAATGCTCTACTTTGGTAAGGCTGCTGATGGGAAGGAGTACACCAGCAATTTCTGTGGTGCGTATTGTAACTGTGTGGTGCTGTCATGTAATAAACTAGTTAGGTAGGGGTTCTACTCCCAGACATGACAGGTGTGTGTATGTATAACTCGTAGAGGTGGGTGTGAGTGTGTGACACCTGGGCCCAATGTGAAGTGAGTTTTGCAAATGCCTTATATGGTGGCCCTAGTATATATCACAATGTACACTGTACAGGGATAACATGTGAAACGGCCGAGAGACTGTGGTGCAAATCCATACCCATACATGTGACATCAAAGCCAGGCAATCACAGTTAGCAACCCCGGTATTACCCAGAGCACACTCTCAACCCATGTCTCATGCACACACACACACATGACAAGGCAACAACCAATATGTGTGTAGTACACTGCATATTGGCGACTGATAGTAACTATGGAGTGAATGCAGTGGCCTACAGAGGACATTGCACCCTGTCCATCTATCCAATAGGCACATGCATGCAGACAATGTACCTTCCCCATATTCCCCACTGGACACCTGCAACACCTGTGGTGCCATCACATGTGACTCACAAAGGACATACCATGCCTGAAAACATGCCCTGTATGGACAGATGCCACTGACAACAGGGAATGTCATTAGCATGCTATCAATGTAGGTGCAGGGTTAACCTGCTGTCCATTAACAGTTCCTGCCACAGGTGGCCAGGACTGGCAACATCTGATGATAATCTGTGCACACAACATGGGCCCAACACCCCAGGTACAGTTCCACATGTCACTGTACATGCATGTGTTAGGTGTGCACATCCCAGATATTGTTTATGTCATGGACTAAGGAACACATACATGGCAAGCGATGCACAGCATTGGCCACACGCAACAGTCACCCAGGTGACTGGATGGGGGATACAATACCCACCTGTGTGGGCAAATGCAGAAACCACAGTCCTGAGCCACAATGTAGACCATTGTCATGTGGCCTGATGCCAAGGTATACCCATCACCTAGCCTTGCATAGATGTCTGGCACAGTCGATCACCACATACCCGTGCAGACATGCACTCATGCATCTCAGTACTGGCACCCTGTGTGTTTGTGTGTGTGTTGTATGATGTGTATGATCACATCCATATTAACTACAACCCCCAGTGGCATACTGAAGCATGCTGTCTGATGCCAGACACCTCACCATACCTTTTGCCCATATAACCTCTGTATGCCCCATGTGGTGCATGTGATACCTGCACAGTAATGTGTTGTGGTAATTTCACTAGTGATGAGCTGTATCCCTGGCCCTGCCAAGTGTGTCAATGTGTGTGCGTCTCTGTGAGAGTGTGGCTGTGTTGACGCTGGCACCTGTTCATGTGGACAGGCACATGTACATCACCTACCATATAGCAACCATATCCCCATTGCAGATGTCACTCACCATCACATATATGTTCTGAGGACTCCACATCTGGTAATCTATGTGGTGCATCCAATAACTGCATAGGACTGTGATAGTACTACATAGTCATCAACAGTCTTATACCCTGTGCTGGTAGGTGTGTGACACAAGCAGGCTTAGATTTTACTCTCCCACTCCTCCCTGACTTGTCAATGCCTCTGTCTGCCTCTCTCACTCCCTCACTGGTGGATGTGAAGACCTACATCTGCTTTTCTTAGGTAGCAGCATGTGCATTGTAAGTGATGCTCATGATCAGCTAATGGCCGCTGCACAAATTGCAACCCTCCCCTAGCTGATTACATGTGGAACAGCTGTGGTAACATTCCCATAGCCAATTGAATGGAAACACACTCCAATATCTAGGAACATCATGTTGGTGTTGGCCCTGTTCATTCACTGTGAGCAGAAACTAGATCTGTTTGGCAAACAGCATCTCAGATGGATTGGGTATTTACCTCTAACAACATACACTGTGGAAACAGGGCAACACACAGGAGGGGTGTTGCAGACCTGACTAGAGACTGTAAGTGCTGCTATACTGCATTTGAAATAATGTTGGTTTAACAGTGTGTGTGTGGATATGGCTTTCCTACATGTTTTAATACTTGCCATGTCAGTTCTATGTTTATGAGGAATCCCCATCTGTAGGGTCATCTGCAGACTGGACAGTGTGTTGTGCCTTTGGTTTCATGTGTTACCCACAGAGCATCTATCTGTGAACTGCAGAAGGTGGTGTGAGGATTGCAGTCTGCAGATGGTGAAAGCTGTGACAGTTACTGACCTCATATCCCTCATAGGACATATGTTGCAACAAACCCTGTTACAACAGTAAATGTATGAGATTATCACAGCAACATGTCAATATTGGCCCTGTGTATGTGCTTCCAGCCACAACTCTGTCAACCTTTGTACATATGTCGTACATGAAGAGGTGCATGTGTGCTGTAGACCATCATTAGTGTCATCATATCTGATAGCAAGCCAGTGAGGTATCAGACTGCTACACATGTTATGTACAGTAGGGATTATATTTCATGACATAACCTGAACATTTTGTGAATGTTTGTACAGTACTGAGGTCAGTGTACTTATGGTGAATGCCGACAGTGTATGTATTGTTAATATGCACCTTGGCCTGTGTACAGACTGTGGTAGATGTCATCATCCTAGGTCCCATCCTATCTGATGCTACATGCTGCTCCACTGTATGTTACCATATTGGTTTACATGTTTGTAGGGCCATACACACACATGTCCCATACCACAGATGGGCATCAGACCACACTGTGTAGCAGCCTAGTATATGTAGGGTTAGTGTGTGAGTGGCACATATGAGGATGGTGTTGAACAGATAGTCCATATACTGTAATATTATGCTAGCTTACCATATGTGGCTGTGGCTGTGTTCACATTGGTTGTGGTTATGCACTTTCACAGAGGTGTATCTTAACCTGTGCTGTGACATGCCTGTACAGCCTGCTATATATGCAGGTACATGTGCATTCCCGCATAGGAGATGTAGGCCAGTATTGAGCCAGTCTGCCTGTAGCCTGCACAGTGCTTTGTTACATGCCTAGCAGCTTAGTGTACTTACCCAGTGAGGTGCCCAGATACTTTCCAGATGTACTGCTGCTGGGCCTCCCTTAACAGTCATGTATGTCAGACAGAGCGGTGGGGTGCTGTACAGATGTATGTCAATATCTAGTGGGTAGTATGTGGCCATGGCACCTCCGCACCAGCAGTTATTATATGTCAGGACAGACAGAGGTGTGTAAATGCATATCCTATGGGGGTTAATGTATACCAGTCATTATGTGTTATTTATTTATTTATTTTTATTTATTTTGTTGACCGGGATAGTCCGATTGGATGCATGTCCATTTTCAGTGGAGGCCCAGGGAGAAAAGCTCCAAAGGTAAGCAGATACAGCATTACATAATACCAGCATTACATATTACAAACAGACTATTTACAGAGATTACATAAGTAAGCAAGTTAAACAAAGTTCCACAGGTTATAGTTAATCTTAAACACAAGTCAGGATTAAATTAAATTACACAGTAAACTGGGTAACAGATTTTTACACATTCTAGAGAGAGTTAGCCAGGCTTGATACATTGACATAGCCAGTTAAGTGACAAATGTTGTTTGAGTCTAGTTTTATATTGACCTAAGGTGGAAAGTAAGGTAATATCAGCTGGAAGAGAGTTCCAAGATCTACCTACAGAGTTTGCAAAGAGAGAATCACCGGCTGTATTATTAATTTTGCTAGTCTGAATTAGTAGTTTGTTAGAGGATCGAAGCGGTCTAGGATTGTTATAGGGGGTGATAATATTTTCAAGTGCAGGAGTATTGTCTGGATTATAGAGGATTTTATAGGCCATAATCAGTTGGTTATACTGTATTAGGCTGGGTAGTTCAAGCCACGCAAGCTGATTTAGATTGATGCAATGATGTGTCCTAAAAGGCAGCCCAGTGGCAAACCTGGCAATGTGGTTGTAGCAAATTGAGAGTTTGTTAAGGACAGTCTTGTTTAAATGCGAGAGTAGAGGGGATGCATACGGAATGGTTGAAAGAAGGTGAGAGCGAGCTATGGTAATTTTAGCTGGAGGTGTTAGGAAGGCTTTTATTCTGTAAAGTGACCCTAGTTTTTTTTATTGATGGTTTTGATAGTTTGGTTAACATGTAGGTCAATTTTTAGATTATTGTCTATGATGACACCTAATAGTTTTGTAGAGGGGTTGATAGGAAAGTGATGAAAAAAGGGGCACAAAGAGGGAAAGACAGTAGGGAAAATAGCCAGGTATGCGCAGTAAGATTGTGGAGAAGGTCCATAGGTGCCCATTTCTTCTATATAGACTGAATTTGGAGGTAGATTTGGACACTCAAATCCCTGGGTGGGGTGAGGACAACAATAATTTGTTGTGATGCCAATTAGACTGGATTACATGTGTCCAGTGGACACGTGTGCAAAATGGACAGCTATGTATGGGGCATGATTTTTTTGTGGGAACAGATTGTCCTTTTTTTTTTCAGGTGAGAGTGGGATGTTGGGGAGGGGTAGTAGGTATATTTGGGGAGGTAGGTTGGGTAGGTTAACAGACAAGACAAACAAGATGCATACCAGATCGGTATATGACACATAGGTTCATAGGTTCATAGGTTTATACTAGGCTATCTGCCCTAAGGCATTTATAAGCCTAGCCCAAATTTTTGTGGCTTACGCCACCCCTTATATGAAAAAATACTGTGCCCATTAGTTTGTTGTGCCTCTGTCCAGCAGTGACACAGAGATGATTCCCGGGGTAAACCTATGATCTCCCATCCACAGGTCTAGATTTCTCTTGAACAGAGTCAGCGAGGTGCTCTGCCTCACATGGACCGGGATTTTATTCCACAGCATAGGGAGTCTCTGAGTGATAAATCTATCCCTCCAGCACATCCTATTTATATCCGTGCTAAGGTTTAAGTCGCTTGCTCTAGTGGTTTTGGTGGATTTGGATGTTTTGAGGTGGAGCATGTCCATTAATTCCGGGTTGGACATGGCCTTGTATGTCAGGCACATGTCACCTCTGCGCAGGCGGTATGCGACTGAATAGAGCTGGAGTTTCTTCAATCTGGCAGCATATGACAGATTTTGGAGTCCCTTTATCCTTTTGGTGAGGAACTTTTGGGGTCTCTCCAATTGCTGCAGATGTCTGGTGAGATACATCCCGAATGGGGCATTGTACTCGATCATTGGTCTGATAAGTGAAGAGTACAGGGGAACAATGACCTCACTAGATCTGGATGTGAATCCTTCATGATCAGGTGGGCAATGTAGAAGGTCTTTCTAACCACTTTAGCAATGTGAGTGTCAAAGAAAGGCCACTGTCAACCTGGGTCCCCAGGTCCCTGATAACCTCTTTTGTGCTTAGTGGATTGCCACCTATATGGTAGCTTGGGGTTACCTTGTTTTTCCCGAAGGGTATGACTATACATTTTTTGGCGTTTAACTTCAGGCCATGGCTCTGGCACCAGCTATCTGTTTCTGTGAGTCCCTTCTGAAGGATATCCGTGTCCGATGCACTTTCCACTATGGCCCAGTTTGCAGTCGTCTGCAAACTTTGTCAGCCAAAGTCCTCCCATGCTGGCCTGTACTTCTGAGAAGTTGATGCCAAACAATAGGGGGCCAAGGACCGAGCCCTGTGGGACACCACTTGTGACCGGCTTGGAGTCTGACACAGCGCCAGCAACTCTAACCCTGTGGGTTCTGTCCTTAAGCCAGTTTGCAACCCATCTTGTGACATATGGGTTTACATTTAAGCTGGTAAGTTTTTCTACAATACCCGAGTGGGGTATTGTGTCGAAAGCCTTTGCAAGGTCAAGGTAGGCTGTATGGACTGCCTTTCCCTCATCAATGGCCTTGGTGACTGATTCGAAGAAGTCGACCAAGTTCAAAAGGCATGATCTTCCCTTGACAAAGCCAAACTGGGTCGGGTCCAATGTCTGCAAGTCCCCTATATCTTTGTTTATGAGCTCCATTATGATCCTCTCCATAGCTTTGCAGACTAGACTTGTTAAGCTTATGGGGGTAATTACCAGGGTCCGTAGAGGCCGCCTTTGTGGAGTGGGACCACAGTTGCCGTCGCCACTCCTTGGGCACGTATCCTGTGGTAAGGCTGAGATTAAACAGCTGCCTTATGTGCGGGTTAATTCCTCATTTAGCTCGTGTAGCACACAGCCGGGGACACCATCCGGTCCCATTGATGCTGTGTTTTAGCTTTAGAGAGAGCAGCTTTCACCTGTGCATTTGAGATGTCGGGAGGCTACACTCGGCTGGGATAGATATCTCTCCTTTATGCGGGGAGAGGGGATTGTAGTTTGCACTGATCCTGTCTGCCAGTATGTTGGCAATGTCTGTGGGTTCAGTGATTTTTGTATCATTTTGGACTAATTCTGAGCATATCTGGGAGTTTCCACCCAGGTTCCTAACATAGCTGAAAAAGGCCTTATGATTGTCCTTTGAATCCATGGCAATTTTTCTCTCAAAATTGGCCTTAGTTGATTTTATGAGTGCTCGTATTTTTTACTAATAATGATCAGGGGTGACTTCCCTTTTATGGATTTTGTTCTATCATGTAATAGCTTTCTCCTCTTATTGTAAAGTTTGTTAATGGCTGGGGTCCACCAGACTGGACGTTTGCCCTTTGTGGAAAGAGTCTTGGTTTTATTTGGGATTGCCTGATCCATGCAGTCCTGGAGGTGTTCATAGAAGGCATTTGTAAGGGCTTCCGCAGCTTGGGTTGTGGTTTCCTCTGGCTCAGGGGCCTTGAAGGATACTACACCAGTCTTGAGTAGTGTGAAGTTTGCTTTAGAGAAGTTCTTCACTATGGTCTTTTGTTTGGGGTGGGGGCGGGATGTGGATTTCCAGTGAGATTAGTTTATGATCAGATCTCACCAATGAGGGATATACTTCCGGTGTGGAGCATTTTGTCCCCATGTTTGTGACAATGAGATCTAGTATATTTTCTCCTCTCGTGGGAACAGTGACTAGCTGTTCCATGGCATTTGAATTTATGAACTCCAGGAACCGTTGGGCTAGAAAGTTAGGGCTTGAGTAATGTTCCCAGTCTATATTCGGGTAGTTGAAGTCACCCAATATGATGGTGTTTGGAGATACATTTATACCCTCCAGTGTCTTCAGGAAGGCTGTGTGGGGTTCCTGAGTTTGAGAGGGTGGCCTGTAGCATGCTACAATTTGTAGAGCAGTTTTGCCTATGGTTAGTTGCACCTGGATGGTTTCCGAAGCTTGCGTTGCCACCAACCTGGAGGTGTGGGTATCCTTTATGAATATGGATACACCCCTCCTTTTGTGGTGTGGTCCGGGTTTTGGGGCGGGCATGATATGAGGTAAAACCTAATAGTGCCGGGTGCTCTCAGGAGCCTTGAACCAGGTTTCAGTTACAGCACAGACATCGATGTTCTCCATACTGAGAAGGGCCTCGAGTGCGTGCATTTTGAGATTTAGACTTCTGGCATTGAGCAGCATTACCCTCAGTTTCTTCCCATTTTGTTTTCTAGGGTGGTAGGTTTAGAATTTGAGCCTTGCCTAAAAAGGCACTATGGGGTGGCAAGAGCCTTAGCCAATATCCGGAATCCCAGGGTGACAGGTGCAAGCCGTCCCTTGAAACAGCGTGGCTTGTCAAGCATGTCATCCCAGGCAGACAGACACTGGATCCCCTTTGAATGACACCAGACATTAAGCCAATTGTTAAAGCTGATCATCTTGTCTCTATATTGTGGCATCATTCTTGGTGAAGGAAGGATACTGCTCAGGGTTAGGGTCATACCTGCCTGGGCTACATAATCAGAGAGCTCCTCTATGTCTCTTTTCATGTAGTCCAGGGAGGTGCGTCTCAGGTCGTTCACACCAGCATGGACAATGACTGTGTCATATTTGTACTTGCCGTGGAGTGACCCGAAGTGCTTGTGTTATGTGGCGGATTCTAGCGCCCGATAGGCAGCTTACTGTGACCCTCTCCTTGTTCAGCCTGGTGAGTGGGACGTCAGTGTGTCTGACTATGGAGTCACCTATGACAAGTATGTTTGGTGTTGTATTTGGCCTTAAGGGCTGTGACTGCTTTGCACACTGCTTTTGTGGTTTATGTGTTGCTTGTGGGGTGTCTTGAGGTAGCAGTTGTTTGGGTGTCTGCTTTGGAGGCCTCTGCTGTTTAGGTAAATTTTACTCAGAGCCTCCAGTATGTCTTTGTGTGTTTATGTGTTTGATTCAGTGGAGTGGTAGCATTATGTGAGGCTGGTTTTGTGGTGTGTGTAGTTGCCTTCTCCTCCTGTCTGGTCTTGCCAGTCCTGAGTTGAGAGAGCTCAGCCTCCAGTTTGGCTAAATAGCTGCATCTCTCGCAAATATTTGTGTTATGTGGGAGGAGGAGAGGGTTGTCTGTGTACATGAGGCAGTTATAACATTGCCTCAAGATTCCCAGATTCACCAGCTGGACCGGAGAGGAGATTGACAACTGACCTTTGGACATGCTAGAATAATATTGGGAAATCCTTAATTGAAAACAAGGGCCAGTGGGGGGTGAGGGTGTAGTGCTTTTAATTTTTAGTGCTGACTTATATAATTGCTTTAGTGAGCAAGTGCCAGGTAACTTGAGTGCAATGTGCTACAAGTAACTAAATGCAAAAACGACAAACAGTAACTTTCTTACAAGTGAAACAAGGAAATAAGTACAGTAAGCAATGCAGATATCACTAGTGATCCACAGAAGCGCTGAGAAGTTGCGTATTAGGTGGAATTAGCTTCCAGGGAAATAACAAGCAAACAAACAACAAGCATATAAACAAAGCTAGATTCAGCAGGCCTGGATCTAGTCTATGCTAGAGCAAACAAGGTGAACCAATTTCAAGTAAGATACAGTTCAAATATTCAGGCACTATAAACCTTTAACCAGAAATTCCCAGCTCAGAAGGGCAGAGTCCAGCCTCTTCTCCCACAAGAGTGCAGACCACGAACCTTCTTAATGTAAAATAACTGGCCTGAAGCCCAAGTGCCTAAACCAGAACTAATACACTTGGACACTGGGCTCTCAATCAGCAGTTCCCAACTTAGAAGGATGAAAGCTACCTGTCCTGCCACCACAGTGCTTGCCACAAACCTTCCTAATGTAAAACAACTGGTCTGAAGCCCAAGTGCTTAATCCAAAAGACTTGAATGATAGCTACACTTTAATCAAGTTACAACCAAGCAGTAATAAATACCATTGAATACTTTAGAGAATGTCTGGATTAGTGCTCAAGTTACACAAATAAAGCTAGATCCAGCAGGCCCGAATCCAGTCTATGCCACAGCAAACAAGGCGCACCAACTTCAGTAAGAAACAGTTCAGATATGCATGCACTATAAGCCTTTAACCAGAAATTCCCAGCTCAGAAGGGCAGAGTCCAGCCTCTCCTCCCACATGAGTGCAGACCACGAACCCTGTTAATGTAAAATAACTGGCTTGAAAGCCCAAGTGCTTAAACCAGAATTAATACACTTTTAGAATAACAGACACTGAGCCCTCAATCAGCAGTTCTCAACCTAGAAGGATGTAAGCTACCTGTTCTGCCACAACAGTGCAGACCACAAACCCTCCCAGTGCAAAACAACTAACTGGTCCGAAGCCCAAGTGTTTAAACCAAAAGGCTTAGAATGAGTTACACCAAGCAGTAATAAATACAATTGAGTATTTTAAGATGATGCAAAAGTAAAAAGAAGTAGGTAAAAACACAAGTACAGTAAAAGCAGATGAAATTTTTTCTGAACAAGTGCTGAGATCAAAGAAACAGATTTGAGTGCTGAAACTAGAAAACTGGCTAGTTATAAGAAAAAAAAACAAGCTAGAAGGCTTCCCTCAAACACAGAAGGGCTTGGGGGCTCAGAAGCCTACAAATAGCCTGTAGCACTTAACAAGAAAGGCAGGAAATAAGCTTAATTATTTTTTTTTTTTTTTTTTTATTTCCCAGATGCTCTCTTTGTACACAGTAGGAGTGCCTGAAATCAGAATATGATCTCACTGCACTCAGTTGAGTGAGCAAATGAGATGGGCCCAGAGGCAGGCTGAGGGGCGGGCAGTTTCAATGCCATTAAGATTAACCTTGATTAACCTAAGATTAACCTAAGATTTGTGCCCTGACCCCAACCCTCATTCAACAAATGTTATTAAAAAAAAAATCATTACTTTTTTCAACTGTAGTAAACTTTTTGTAACAAATGTAGCAAAGAGTTGTTACAGTTTATACTCTACCTGCAGAGAGAGAGCTGGGGCATACATGTTATAGTTAAAAAAAATCTTACTCTAACCTGTAGCAAACCGTTGCTACAGTTTACACCCTGCCTGCCTGGACAATACAGCACCCATGTTTTACTTAAATACAAAAAAAAATCTTCTTTTAAACTGTTGCAAACAAGTTATACTTTACCTTCATTGAGAGCTACAGTGCTCAAGATTTAGTTAAACAAAAAATAGATTTTTTTTCTTTCAAACTTTCTGTTTGCTACAGTGGAGCACGGTAGCACCCATGTTTGATAACAAATGCAATACTGACTTTTAAATGATATCAGGATCAGCTGACCGCAATCCCCTGCAACACATTGCACCAGAGGTAGCTGCCCCTCTTGTTCTACCCTAGCTATGCTACTGTCCAGTAGGTCTAGGTATGAGCTATAAGATTCTTGGGTCATACAGGGTTACCTAAACCTTGCTAGAATACAGTATGACTCTTTGTCTATGGTGATATGAATATGGGTAAACTCCAGGGCATCTTCCTGTTTAACAAACCTAGAAGTAAACTTGTTGCTAATGTAGATCAAGACACCTCCCACTTTAGTCCTTGTCTGTGCAGTTATTGGTCGAAATGTGTGGAAGGCACTGAAGCCTTGCACTGCCAGAGTACTTTCCGCAGATTTAAACCATGTCTGGGTAAAGGCAACAGCACAAATGTCTATATTCTCCAGAGTGGGAACAACTTGTAGGGTGAGGAGTTTCTTGTTAAGTCTCCTAGCACTGAGCAGTGACACCTTTAGTTTTCTTGGGATTTTATTTGCTATGTCAGTAGGTTTGTCAATTTGGAAATGCCTAAAAAGGCTCTAAGGGGTGAATGAAGTTTTAATCAATATTCAGAAGTCTAGGGGACACAGGTGCAGAACATCATTTGCAAAGCAACGTGGTTTGTTAACCATGTCCTTCATTGCTGACAAATATTGAATCTCACTGGAAAGACACCAGGACCTAAGCTAATTATTAAAGGCAGTCATCTTTTGCTCATACTGTGGAATCAATCCTAGTGAAAGTACACATGATGAATTGATATGAGTGTGTGTGTGTGTGTTCTGTGTGCATGTGTGTGTGTATAATGTGTGTGTGTGTGTGTGTGTGTGTGTGTGTGTGTGTGTGTGTGTGTGTGTGTGTGTGTGTATATATATATATATATATATATATATATATATATATATATATATACATATATATATGTGTGTGTGTGTGTGTCTGTGTATATAATGTATGCATGTGTGTGTGTACTAACCGTTTTCTTCTCTTTGTTCCATCTGGTGAGGGGGCTTCTGTGTGTCGCACAATGGAGCCCCCTATGACAAGAGTTCTGGGTAATGTGTTTGCTTGCCTTATGGATTTTGTTCTTGGGGCTCCACTGGGCATAGGCATTTGTGTGGTGTTTGGTGTTGCTTTTGGTGACTGCTTTAGAGATTGCCAAGAATAGGCATTGCTGTTTACAAGTTTAGGAGGTCCTTCAGGTTTGGGATGATTGCTTTTTAATGCTTTGGCATATGTTGGTCTGTGTGAGTTTGGTGGACATAGTGCGTGGGCTCCTGACAACCTTGTTTGTATGGAAGACTTTTACCTCCAGTGAAATTGTGTTTGCAAATTTTTTAAGGATTAAATGGTTGTCTGTGAACATGAGATAGTACATATATTGTGTCAGTATTCCCATATCTACCAAGCTGGCTACAGAGACATTTGCAAATTGCATATCCTTGTTGCCTGGACCTGTATTTGGGTAGGCTAGCATAGGTTATGGACTGGATTTTTCAGAGACCTCCGTGGGTGGTCTCTGAGGTTTGGCAATAGACTAGGTTAGAGTGTGCTAATATTTCACAATAATGCTGCTTATCCCACAAAGTATTTGCTCAAAGCTTGTCTGCACACAATGTCTTTGTTAAAAGTAAGCTAAAAAATAAATAAATAAAATTGCCACACTAAGTTACATGTTTCATTTTTACGTGTATCTTTATAGATAAAATCCAATCAAAAATAGCTAGTAAATCAGATGATGAGTATCTGTGACTCAGAACCACTATTAAATAGCTGTTCTCTCACTACAATTATTCAAGTAAAAAGTCTGGGGTCTCAGGTAGGCTGGACACTGAGGAGTTTAACTTTTTTACTGCGGAGGCAGCGAAAGTCAATTTGTTGTATAAACAGGTGGAAACAGCAGAGAAAGCACTTTCTAAAGTAACCATGTGCTGGGGGGATGTTGGTAGGCTTTTACAGTATAACAAACAAAGAACACACAATAATCATTGCAAACGAATCTTCAGACAGAGTAAACAGATATTACTGTGTGTTTTATGCTTGTCTACCATATCTATCTGTAGCTTCATAATAAACACGTTTTCTAAAACAAGATGCTCTCTAGTTTTCTGTGTCTTTTCACCGAGGTTCTTCTTTGTAAACTTGGTCATCATTTGCAATTGTTTCTAAGATTTACTTAATTGTAAAAAAAATATTCTTTGACTTAACTGTGTGGTGACAGCACACTGACAGATATCATTGAGGTCCGACACTTCCCTTCTTTATGACGGTCCATAAAGCATTACAGGTGGACGCCCATATCCTTGCATGGGATGGAATCATCTGAGGGTAGATAACACACGTCCTCGTATCGTTGTCTTCCACCCAAGTGATATAGCTGTAAAGGGAATAAAGGGGTAAATGCATCCCTCAGAATTACCTTCCTAATGACTGCTGGCACAGATGAGTAATGCTGTGTTGTTTCATATATTTATTTAATTTTGATTTTTAACTGTTGGTGATGTTTTAGAAGCTTTTTAATAGTCAAAGAAGCTTTCTCTAGTATTTATTTAGAGTTAAGTGGGCTTTCACTTGCTGCTGGTTATCATAGATTCTTCCTGCAGTCTTCTGCAAAGGTTCTTCTTGTTTGCAGATAGGAAATGGAATCATGTCCAAGTCTACTTTTGTAAACAATGAGGTGGCTTTGAATGACGTTGTGTGGCTAATTTAGGGACTAGAATGCCACCCGTCAAACTACAAGCATTAATACTGAGCTCACATATGCTGATAAGCATTTAAGCCTCCAGTTATTGGCTAGATGAAACTGCAGGTTGCATAAACTTTCTTTCAGCACCTGTGAAAGGAGAATTCCAGCAAACAAGCTTTGTACTCATAAGTGAATAGATTACAGAGGTTAGAATTTATAGTCTTATAATTTGTTAGTGATCTTTCTCTGTGAAATGGAATTCATTAGTGAACAATGGAATCTTATCTGTTACATTTTCTTTTAATGAGCTACTCCCACTCCATCAACACCCAATAACACAGACAATGTAGCAACCTAGTTTAATACATACTTTACAGAGTCAATCCAAGCCCTTGCAAATTCTCAGCCCTATAACAATGACCCTACTCCTCTGACAAACCAAAGTACCACCCAAACCCAAACCTCCAGCAATCTGTTTTCATTCAGTCTCTGTAAACGCAACCATAAAACAACTCAAAAAAATCAAAACAACTACCCTAGCAGCTGATAACCTCCCTGTACAATTTCTTCAAATTGCAGCAGAAGGAATAGCCTACCCAGTAGCCATTCTCAGAAATAGCTTCATAGGTTCATAGGTGTGTACTAGGCTAATGGCCCTGGAGCCTTTACAAGCCTAGCTTATAGGATTACCCTGGCGTCATCCCACCCAACCTTAGTTCCTAGTGCCTCTGTCAAGTAGAGCCACTAGAGTGATCCCCAGGGTGAATTTGATCCCCGGGGTGAATTTTCTATTTCCCATCCACCCATCAAGATTTTTCTTGAAGAGGGCCAGTGAGGTGCTCTGCTTGACATGTATGGGAAGTCTATTCCATAGCATGAGCAGTCTCTGAGTTATGAAACTGTCCCTCCAGCAAGTTCGGTTGATTGTGATAATGAGGTTGAGGTCTCTGGAACATGCGGTGCAGAGTATCATTTCTAACAGAGCTGGGTCAGACATAGCTTTGTAATTCAAGCAGAGATCGCCTCTAAGTAGGCAATATGAGACAGAGACTTGTTGGAGTTTTTGGAGTTTTTTGAGCCTGTCCATATAGGATAAGTGTTTAAGGCCCAGGATCCTGTTTATGAGGTATTTTTGCAGCCTCTCCAGTTGTTGCAGGTGTCTAGTGAGGTACATGCCAAATGGGGCATTGTACTTGATGATTGGCCCAATGAGGGAAGAGTAGAGGGAGACAATGACCTCTTTCTTCCTGGATGCAAAACCCTTAGTAATGAGATATGCCACATAGAAGGACTTTCTGACCACAGTGGCAATGTTGGGGTCAAAAGAGAGGTTGCTGTCAACCTGTGTTCCAAGATCTCTTATAACGCCTTCTGTGTTTAGTGGACTACCTTAAATGTGGTAATTCAATGGAACCAGGTTTTTCCCAAGGGGGATGACAACACTTTCTTTGGCATTGAACTTAAAGCCATGGTTCTGACACCAGTCATTGCTGTAATTGAGGCCTTTCTGTAGGATGACAACATTTTATTTATTTATTTTTTTTTTATCATTTGTTGACCGGGAACGTCCGACTATGTTCCACAGAGCCTGTTTTCAGCAGAGGCCCAGGGAGAAATGCTCCAGATGTATGGGGATTACAACATCACTTGGGGAGTTAATAATAGCTCCCAATTTGCAATCATCTGTGAACTTTGTCAGCCAGAGTCCCTTCATGTTGGCCTGGACTTCAGAGAAGTAGATACCAAACAGGAAAGGACCCAAGACCAAACCCTGTGGGACTCCACTCATGACTGGTCAGCAGTCTGACTTGGAGGCAGCTACTTTCACACTGTGGGTTCTATGAGCCAGTTTTCAACCCACCTTATGATATAGGGGTTTCTGCCTAGCTTAGTGAGTTTTTCTATGATTCCTGAGTGGGGAATGGTATCAAAGGTCTTGGCCAGATCAAAGTAGGCTGTATGAACCACCTTGCCTTCATCCACAGCTCTGGAGACTGACTCAAAGAAGTCAAGCAAGTTGAGCAGGCATGATCTACCCTTCACAAAACCAAACTGTGTAGGATCCAGAGTTTGGAGATTCCCTATGTCCTTGTTTATTAGGTCCATGATGATGCATTTTATAGCTTTGCATATCAGACTTGTCAGGCTAATTGGGCGATACTTCCATGAGTCTATAGTCGCTCTTCCTTTGTGGAGAGGGTTGATTGTAACAGTGCGAAATTTGGTAGGGCCAAAGCCTGAGGTGAGGCTGTGGGTGAACAGGGGACACAGGTGAGATGCCAGTTCACTCTGTAGTTCATGTAGAACACAGCCAGGGTTATTGTCAGATTCTATAGAAGCTGTATTTTTGGCCTTGAACAGTGCTGTTTTAACCTGTGCAGCAGTAATACTGGGTGCCCGGCAATCTACTGGTATAGTGATTGGTCCTTTGGGGGGAGCAGAGGGGTAAAGATGGCACTGACTCTGTTGGCAATATCTGTTGACTCAGTATAGGAGGTACAATTGTGCAGTAGCTCAGAACAAATCTGGGTACAGCCATGGAGATTATTTATAGGTTCATAGGTTCATAGGTTCATACTAGGCTATCTGCCCGAGGGCATTTACAAGCCTAGCCCATCGTTTTGTGGCTTACGCCACCCCTTTAGTATGGGGAACTATACCCATTATTTTGCTGTGCCTCTGTCGAGCAGTGACACTGAGGTAATCCCTGGGGTATATCTGCGATCTCCCATCCATTGGTCAAGATTTCTCTTGAACAAGGCCAGCGAGGTGCTCTGCCTCACATGTACCGGGATTTTGTTCCACAGCATAGGGAGTCTTTGGGTGATGAATCTATCCCTCCAGCACGTCCTATTGATAGCCGTGTCGAGGTTTAAGTCTCCGCCCTTGTGGCTCTGATGGATCTAGATTTTTCAGGTGAAGCATATTCATCAAATCTGGGTTTGACATGGCCTTGTATGTTAGGCAAAGGTCACCTCTGAGCAAGCGGTAAGTGACTGAATAGAGCTGGAGTTCTTTCAGTCGGGCAGCATAGGACAGATTTTTGAGACCCTTTATCCTTTTGGTGAGGAACTTTGTGGCCTCTCCAGCTGCTGCAAGTGTCGGGTCAGATACATTCTGAATGGGGCATTGTACTCAATCATTGGTCTGATGAGTGATGAGTAAAGGGAGACTATGACCTCCCTTGATCTAGATGAGAATCCCTTCATGATAAGGTGGGCAATGTAGAAGGTCTTCCTAACTACTTTAGCTACATGGGTGTCGAATGACAGACTACTATCAACCTGGGTCCCCAGGTCCCTGATAACTTCTTCTGTTCTCAGTGGATTGCCACCTATTTGGTAGCTAGGGGTAACCTTGTTTTTCCCGAAGGGTATGACTATGCATTTTTTGGCATTTAACTTTAGGCCGTGGCTTTGGCACCAGTTATCCGCTTCTGTGAGACCCTTCTGAAGGATATCTGTGTCAGATGTGTTTTCTACTATGGCCCAGTTTGCAGTCATCTGCAAACTTTGTCAGCCATAACCCTCCTGTGTTTGCTTGTACTTGAAAAGTAGATGCCAAACAAGAGTGGGCCCAGGACTGAGCCCTGTGGGACACCACTTGTGACAGGCTTTGAGTCTGACATGGCGCCAGCAACTCTGACCCTGTGGGTTCTGTCACTCAGCCAGTTTGCAACCCATCTTGTGATGTATGGGTTAACATTTAAGCTGATGAGTTTTTCAATGATACCCGAGTGGGGTATTGTATCGAAGGCCTTAGCCAGATCGAGGTAGGCTGTATGGACTGCCTTTCCCTCATCAATGGCTTTGGTGACTGTTTCGAAAAAGTCAACCAAGTTTAAAAGGCATGATCTGCCTTTGACAAAGCCAAACTGGGTTGGATCCAAAGTCTGCAAATTCCCTATGTCTTTACTTATGAGGTCCATTATGATCCTCTCCATGGCTTTGCAGATAAGGCTTGTCAAGCTAATGGGCCGGTAATTTCCAGGGTCGGTGGAGGCACCGCCTTTGTGAAGTGGGACCACAATTGCAGTGCGCCACTCCCTGGGTATGTATCCAGAGGTAAGACTTTGATTAAACAGCTGCCCTAGCTGTGGATTTAATTCCTCATTGAGTTCGTGGAGCACACAGCCGGGGACACCATCAGGTCCCATGGATGCTGTGTTTTTTGCTTTGGAGAGAGCAGTTCTCACTTGGGCGCTGGAGATGTTTGGGGGGCTGCAATCGTTTGGTATAGATATCTCTCCTTTTGCATAGCTACAGAAGGCCTTGTGGTTGTCTTTACTACCTGCTGCAATTCTGTTTTCATAGCTAGCTTTAGAGGATTTAATGAGGGATCTCAACCTTTTGTTGAGGCTGATAAGGAAGTTTTACCAGTCTTGGGACCTCACCTTATTCTGCATCAGTTTCCTCCTTCTATTGTAGAGTTTGATTATGGCAGGGGGCCACCAGATTGTCTTTCTTTTTTTTTTGAGGAGAGTGTCTTGGTTCTTTTGGGTATGGTGAGATCCATGTATTTGTGTACGTGTTCATACAGTGCATTGGTGTAATGATTCAGCGGTCATGCAACTATTCTCCATTTGCATGGGTGCCATAAAGTTAGCCACCTCTGCTTTTAGGAGCCCAAAATTAGCTTTGGAGAAGTTTTTCATGGTGGTTACCTTTGTGGGGGGTGGGGGTGGGGGTGGGGATGTGGATTTCCAAGGTGATTAGTTTGTGGTTGGATCAAACCAGGGAGGAGTTGACTATTGTTGTAGAGCAACGGTTGCCCATGTTAGTAATGACCAGGTCAAGGATGTTACTACCTCTAGTGGGGGTAAGAACGAGCTGGTCCAGAGCATGGGAATTAATAAATTCCAGAAAGCATTGGGCAAGTGTATTGGTACATGAGTAGTTTTCCCAGTTAATGGAGGGGTAGATGAAGTCACCCAGTATGAGAGTGTTAGGTTGGAGCCTAATATTCTCCAGGGTACTTAGGAACGTGGAGTGTGAGTCTTGGGACATGGTTGGAGACCTATAGCAAGCTATGACCTGAATCAATGTCTTACCCAATGTTAGCTGCACCTGAAGTATCTCTGATGCATTATGTTGGGCTACCAGCCTGGATGTGTGCTCATCCTTTATGAATATGGAAACACCTCCACCTTTGGAGCTTTGGTTCAAGTTCTGGGGCCAAAAGGTGTGGAATGAGTTATAGCCTGGTAGTGCAGGGGTGCTTTCTGCTGCCTTGAACAAGGTCTCTGTTACAGCACAAATGTTGATGTTCTTCATTTTATGGAGTGCTTCGAGCAAGTGCATTTTGAGATTTAGACTTCTAGCATTGAGCAGCATGACCCTCAGATTGCATTTGTTTGTAGCTGTTATGGTGGTAATTTGGTCTTTGGAACACCACCTAGAAAAGGCACTATAGGGGTGGCAAGAGCCTTGGCAAGTATCCAGAAGCCCAGGGGTGACAGATGCAGGCCATCTCTGGCAAAGCATCGAGGTCTGTCAATCATGTCATCCCAGGCAGACAGATACTGGATTCCCTTAGAAATGACACCAGAAACTTAGCCAATTGTTGAAATCAATAATTTTCTGCTTGTACTGTGGAATGATTCTGGGTGATGGTAGGATGCTGCTCAGGGCTAGGGTCATACCCACCTGGGTTACATAATCCAAGATCTCCTCCATGTCTCTTTTCATGTAGTCCAGGGAGGTATGTCTCAGGTCATTCATACCCACATGTACAATGACAGAGTCATATTTGTACCTGTTGTTGAGTGACCTTAGTGCATGCATTATGTGGCGGATCCTGACACCTGACAGGCAGCTGACTGTTACTTTCTCCTTATTCAACCTAGTGAGTGGGACATTAGTGTGCCTCACTATCGAGTCACTTATGACTAGTGTGTTGGGTATGCTCTTTTGCCCTAGGGGCTTTGGTTGAGTGGCACACTGTTTAGAAGAGTTATGTGTCTTGTGATTAGTATTGCGTTGTGATGGTCAAGTGCATTTCTGCCTTAGAGGTCTCTGCTTTTTGGGTAGATTTATATTGAGAGCCTCCACAAAGGTGGGTGTGTGGTTTGTGTTTTTATGTGAAGGCACTGCTGGTGTGTGTTCTGGAGGGCTATGTGTTCCATGTGGTGTGGTGCAAGTGTTGACCTTCTCCTCTTGACCAGCTCTTCTGGTCTTAGCTGCAGAGTGCATGGCTTCCAGTTTGGATATATAAGTGCATCTCTCACAAGTTTAAGTGTTGGGAGGTAAGAGGAGAGGGTTGTCAGTGTACATGGGGCAGTTGCTACATTGCCTCAGGATGCCCAAGTTCACCAGGTTGCTCGGAGAAAGCACAGGGAACTGACCCTTTAGACATGCCTGGAGGGATGGGCATTAATAATAAGTACCGGAGCTGTTTCCTTGTAGAACGTTTAGTGCTGGTAGCACTTTTGTGTGTTAAAATAATTGATACAAGAATTCTGGTAAAGTACATTGTTCTATGATTTATTAAGTAAATGTGGAGCTTTTCTTCCCGGGCCTCCACTGAAAAAGGACCTGTGTCCAGTCGGGCTTTCCTCGTAAACAAATGTAAAATAAATAAACTAGAATGTTTAGGCTAGTACTCATACTTGCTTGTTAAAATTGAATAGGGGCATCCCTTATTTATTTTTATATTTGTTAACTGGGAAAGTCCGACTTGGAATGAACCAGTTTTCAACAGAGGCCTGGGGAGAAATACTACTGTGAAAGGCCTTAAAACAATGAGATGCAAATGACAAATGTTGTAAAGTGCAGTATGGTAATGAGGTGGTTTTGCAATTTATAGACCTACATCCATGCAGTATACACATCCATTATTAAAAGTGATGCTTCGCCTTTGATATTGCAGTCGCAGTCAACAAATTTGTTTGTCCAACTATGCACAATCACTTCTCTGAAACACAAATTAATTATTTTCCCCCAAAAAATCCCTTCATTAGTTTGAATTAAGAATGCAGAATCGCTAAAATGACAAAATAAATTATGTTGCCCAGTGATTACTTCAGCAGTCTGACCATGTATGCCCAAACACTTCCCTGGCATATAGATGAATTAATTCCCCAGCAACCCTTTCAGTAATATGTCCAGGTATAAACAAACACCAAAATGAAACAGTTACCAAACCAATCTCCACCTTGCATCTCTATTCTCCTGGAATACAGCTGCCTACCGGAGTAAAATTAGGGGCTATTTACACACTTAATATGCTTATTACTTCATTTTACATTCATGTCTATGAATCATACTTTCATGCAAATGTCTAAGACCCCTTACCAGAATATTAGCTGTCCCCTTATCACTTATGCATTGAGCATGTTACACTTTTGCAAAAGAGGGCTTAATTATGCCGAATGTCCAGGACTTGCATGTCCACATAGCGCCATTCTTTGCTGATTATTAAGAATACCAGCCTTAATGTTTGCCAAGTGAGAACCTGCCATCAATACCAAAAAAGAAAACATGGCAAACCACAAGGCCTCCATTTCACCCAGAAAATAAAATCAGTTTTCCTCAGTTTCTCTGATATTCTTTCTTATCCAAATATTTATTTAAACACTTTGCTGACAGTATAAAGCTGTGAATGTAAGTGTGCTGGTTGCAAAGTAAAAAAATATTGCATGCACTTGTCATTAAGCAGTCCTAGCAGGAACGCACAAACATTCCGCATACTAAATTTTGAAAGATGTTATTCAACAGTGTTTGAATTTAATGAAACATGACCACGTGCTTAATGTTGTATTGTATAAAATCAAACTAAACAGCCAAACAAATTTAACCAGAAGTCTGACTCAATATCTTTTATTTAACCACCTCAAACAGTTGAAAGGAAATAGATTCAAATGTTCTGACCAAGTAGCCCATTTCTTAAATGATTATGATTTTATCTGCCAAGGTTATGCTATTAAAATGTTCACTGTGGATGAAAAAAATAAACCATGTTTTCAAAATGTACTTGCCAGATTCTGCTCATGACTGTTTTGTGCAACGCACAGCATTTGGGAATTTCAACTTCTTTTAAAATAGGAAGATGAAGGTCATAAGTCAGCAAAACCTGTGCCAGGACCTTTTAACACTTTTGTGCTTCATTCCTGAACTGTTCTTCATAAAAGGTTTCTGGTAATCTATCAGTTATATAACCATCCAGCTCTGTCAGGCTAGGCATTTGTGGTTCCCCTGAGCCAAGTCTAGTCCCTGAGACTGTGAAAAAGTGATATAATTCAAATTTTCAGACACTGTTGCAAAAACAACAGTGTGGGAATGTTCTGTCTCTTTCTCTCCAACAGGTCATCCCACATCCTAAGAATTAAGATTAGAATTTCAGGAAATGAGAGGGAATTGAATGCAATAAAGGCACTGGGGATGAAACTGAGTACAGATAAGATAGCTGTAATGGCAGCAAACAGAGTGAAATCACAATAAGGTTAAAATTAAGGCAAAAGGGAAATGGAATTAAAGGTTAATAGCTTCAAATATCTGAAGAAGTAGATGAGGAGAAGGACTTTCTGAATAAGGATGTCAAAACTAGAATCAGATAGGTTATAGCCAGCTGTCACAGAGGGTTGGGTACTGTATGACAAAAGAATGCCAGATAAGTTGAAAAGTAAGACATACAAAACAGTGGTGTGACTAGTACTACTTTGTATATGAACCTGGACAGTGAAGGCTGAGAAGCTGAAACATCTACAAGTGATGAAGTGCCTGAGATGTGTGGTAGGACGTACAACACGGGGCAGATGAAGACATAATGACAGCAAAGGATAAGCTCTGCTTGAGTATAAAAGAGACCAAATTACTGTGGTTCTACGCGTGCAGGAAAGCAGAAGATGATTTTGTGAAGAACATTGAGGAGAAACAGGAGGAAGGCAAGAGGAAACAGAGATGTTCAGCAAAGAGATGGAGAGACTATATGAAAGAAGGCCTTCTGATGTTCGAATACTTCATAGCCGTGCAAATGCACGTCGACATAATGATAGCAAACCGTTCTAGAAACTCAATGGCCTGAAGAGAAGCCTTACAAAATGTAACCTTCCCTCCAGATTGTCTGTCTCTTAACACATTCCTTGGGCTCAACACAACACTCAATGGGAACCTGGCTGCAATAACAAAAAGGGCATATTCTAACCGTTCAAATCTGCTTCCTGGGTACAGCATTATGTTACTCAGATGAGATCATCCAGTATGGAGGTATAGTTCAGTAATAATTATTTTATAAAAAAGTTTACAGTGATGCATGCCTAGAAAAAACAAACAGTGTTATGGTTTTGCTTAAAAGATACTCTGCTGTTCCTTGCACTGAGAATTTAAGAACATACAGTGCACTGAAATAATTATGCTTTCAGTAATTACTCCCTGAATATTGTCATGTTTCAGTTGACCCTTCGTAAGATGCAAGATGATAGGCTTTAACTACAACACTCAAAAACTCTGAGTATACTTTTATTCTAAGTCTATATGTATGTCTGTCTGTATGTCTGCATGTCTATCTGTTAATCAGGTATACTACAGTCAGAGACACTTTTCAAACAGGATGTTTCATGGCAGAAATGAAATACATGAAAATGTGGAGTTAAAACAAGAGGTAGACAACTGTGTGAAGTTGCAGCATTTAAAAAAGGTTGAATAAATAGGATTTTTTCAAGTTATTTAAAAAATATTAAAAAGTGTATTAGTAATGTTCTTATTGCATAAATACATTTTCTCATGTACATTAAACAATGCACTGGACCAAAAATATTTAGGGTGGGATTCTGAAAAGTCTAACACTGAGCTAGTCTGAGAGTTCATTGTAATTAAACAAACAATGGGATATTTTGGGAACATTTAAAAGGGCAATGTAGCAAACAGAGTTCATGTCTAACTTCTTCTTCTTTCAGCATTTCCCGGTTAGGGGTCGCCACAGCGGATCACCTGTCTGCTCATGATTGGCAGTAGAGTTTTACTGTGGCGAGTTAACAGCCCAGCACCCAACCTTCCACAGAAGGCACACACATGCACACACTCAACACTCATGCCTAGGGCCAATTTAGAGTTCCAATCCACCTACAGCATGTCTTTGGAATGTGGGAGGAAACTGGAGCATCCAGAGGGAAACCCACGCGACCACAGGGAGGACATGCAGACGCCACACAGAAAGCACCCCAGGCGAGGATCAAACCGGAGAACCTCTTGCTGTGAGGTGACAATGCTAACCACTGCAACATGCATGCGAATTGTAATTTAAAAGGGCCATGTAGCAAACAGAGTTCATGTCTCACATGCATGTGAATTGTAATACTGACTTTTCAAATTTATAACGTGTGTGTGTGTGTGTGTGTGTGTGTGTGTGTGTGTGTGTGTGTGTGTGTGTGTGTGTTTTCTGTGTGGGTGGGTGTGGGTCTACTAAATTTAATCAAAAGTCCCATATACTGACAAATCATCGACAGTGCAAATGTCTGCATGTACTGTGCAATAACCTCAGAGCATGTAAAACTAAAGTTAAAAAAAATAGTTTTTTGCAGGGACAGGGGCAAGCTCCCCCGCACTCGCTGTGTGAGGGCCTGCAACCCACATATCCCCTGATAATTAAATGTGCTAACTTTGAGATTGTACAGTATTGGAGAAAGGGCATATTCCCCATCCCTGACCATTGTGCAGCCTCACATACCTATTAACCATCTGTTTAGTCAACCAAATTTTGTTGACTGACCAAAGATAGTTTTGTCAAAATTCAGTGTTCCCATCCATTTCTCTCTCTCTCTCTATGTATATATATATATATATATATATATATATATATATATATATATATATATATATATATGGGATCTGTACTGATCCCCGAATTACAGCATCACCAAAACACTATCGGCTGGGCATACTTACATGAAAGTGCTTTTCACCGAAAGCACTTTCACGTAAGTATGCCTGTTGCGGAGATCGTACTACAGTGCAGATAAGGGAATATTCCCTTTTCATCAGTGTAGTGCAATCTCGGAGCGAGAATATTAAAGTAGGGGGTGTAGGGGGCACAGCTCCTCTCATGGGGGGGTGCAGGGGGGCTTGCCCCCCATGCATAGAAGTAGAGTTATTGTTTTTTTTTAACACAATTTAACGAAAGCGCTTTTGTTAAAGTGTGTTCTTTGATTGTGGATTCAGACTATTGAACTTTCGTTCAATAGTCCTAGATCCATGTGTATATACATATATATATATATATATATATATATATATATATATATATATATATGGGCATAGTGCATTTCATTTTATGTTTGTTACACTGAATGTTTTGCTAACTGGATCTTTCTGTAGAAATGCTGCCTGATTGCAGGATGCCAACATTTTCTTTGTGGGATCGCTACAGGTAGGGAGTAAGAGTTTGTCCTTTCCTCACAGCTGTGCAATGTCAGAGTTGTATATATAATTAGCAGTGGGTGTGGGACTGCATGGGGCATATCACCAGCATAAAACATTTTTAGTTTTTTTTTTTTTTTCTTTTTGACTTAGTGAGGTTTTGGCCATTTTTGGTTGACATAATGTATGTCGATCTACTGGATTAACAATTTAGTGAAATAATATTATATACAAAAGATAAAATATAGATATTATACATAGAGAGGACTACATTATATACATAGAGGGAAAGAAAATAATCTAAATGTTCTTAAAATTATTTATTTTTATGCAACCACCATGATGTGCAGCTATGTGTGGATGAGAAGTGCTTGCAGTATACTGACATGAGTGGCATACCTCTCAACTGTCCAGATTTTCACAGAATGTCCAGATTTTTGCTTTATATTTTTGGTCTATTTCTCATAAAATGTGTGGTTTTCTGGCAAATCACTGAGGATTTAATCTCTAAATAATGGCATACATTTGAATTTCAGACTTCAAATCCTTCAGAAAATTAATTCTAACACAAATCATGTCATTCTAGCAACCTTCTAAGTTTATAAAAGCAATATTTAAAATCTGCCCCTATTTTGGGGCCTTTGTTCCCCCCATTACTGTAGGCTCTGTCCAGATTTCTTGCCATAAGAGGTTGGGAGGTATGATGAGTAGCTGTGGACAGCAAAAAATGTTGTATGATAAAAATGCAGCATGCTTATGAACAACATTCACGTTTGCAAAAATATGCATCAGTGTCCATAAAAATTGCCAGCAACAACTATTACACTGTAAGTATTGCCATCTTTGTGGAATGATTTTCAAAGGAATCTTCACAAAATTAATGTGATGTCATAATATATTGGTAGTATCTTCATTCAAAGTGTTCAGCAACAATGAGTGCCTGGCAGGAGCACTATAATGATATACGTATTGAACACAGACCTAAAAAGGGATGCAACAATGATCACATGGCAGAAGCACTGTAGTGATGTACATATTGAACACAGACCTAAAAAAGGATGCAACAATGATCACATGGCAGGAGCACTGTAGTGATGTACATATTGAACACAGACCTAAAAAGGGATGCAACAACGATCACATGGCAGGAGCACTGTAGTGATGTACATATTGAACACAGACCTAAAAAGGGATGCAACAATGATCACATGGCAGGAGCACTGTAGTGATGTACGTATTGAACACAGACCTAAAAAGGGATGCAACAACGATCACATGGCAGGAGCACTGTAGTGATGTACGTATTGAACACAGACCTAAAAAGGGATGCAACAATGATCACATGGCAGGAGCACTGTAGTGAAGTACTTATTGAACACAGACCTAAAAAGGGATGCAGAATAACTGACGTATCATAAAATAAGGGCACATGCTTTAGTATCGGACAGCCAGATTATGTCTCCATGTAGAGGTAATACTGTAAATGTGATCATCTCAGAATGCTACTGACTTATATGACATAAGGGCTGTCATATTTTGCTCTTCAGCACAATATATCATTCATGGATCCCATTAGTATGCAGTGTTTCAGAATTTTGGAAACAATAACACAGACAATCAATGTCAGCCAATCCTTTTTGAATCTAAAGGTTTGCATAAAAATCCAGATGTTTTGCAGAGGAAGCCAGCTCTGTTGGTGTAGAGGAATATTGTCTTTGCTATGACCCAGGTCGGTTGGCTTTAATTAGTGTCCTAAGTGATGTCTGGTCATCCCTCTTCAGAGAAGGCATGGAATGACATACTGGCATGAAATAGGCCATTCTGGAAGCCTTAGTGAAGCCCAGAGCTATGAGTGGAAGCCTTAGTGAAGCCCAGAGCTAAGAATGGAAGCCTTAGTGAAGCTCAGAGCTATGAGTGGAAGCCTTAGTCAAGCCCAGAGCTATGAGTGGAAGCCTTAGTAAAGCCCAGAGCTAAGAGTGGAAGCCTTAGTGAAGCCCAGAGCTAAAAGTGGAAGCTTTAGTGAAGCCCAGAGCTATGAGTGGAAGCCTTAGTGAAGCTCAGAGCTATGAGTGGAAGCCTTAGTGAAGCCCAGAGATAAGAGTGGAAGCCTTAGTGAAGCCCAGAGCTAAGAGTGGAAGCTTTAGTGAAACCCAGAGCTATGAGTGGAAGCCTTAGTGAAGCCCAGAGCTAAGAGTGGAAGCCTTAGTGAATCCCAGAACTAAGAGTGGAAGCTTTAGTGAAGCCCAGAGCTAAGAGTGGAAGCTTTAGTGAAGCCCAGAGCTAAGAGTGGAAGCCTTAGTGAAGCTCAGAGCTATGAGTGGAAGCCTTAGTGAAGCCCAGAGCTAAGAGTGGTGGCCAGAGTAGGTGAATGAGTAGCAGCAGAGTTTGGGGTGTGAGGTCTTCTAAAGAAGTGCTCATGACTATCGGCTCACAATACTGTTCTGAAAGATGCCAGCATTGAGGGGATTGGACCGCCCAATACTGTGTCAGTCCAGCCTCTTTGAGCAGCAGTGTTGGTTTCCAGTCTCACCCTTCTTCTGCACCTTGTTTTCACCTGTCCATACCAGCAGGTGAACCTCACCTGTGAGGGGGGGGGGGTTGAAGAATTGGGTGATGCTGTATTGCAGTTGCATCAAGGAGTGGAGGGCTCAGAAGAGCCAGGCTTCCACAGAAGTCATCACTTCCCACAGAATCACCGCAGATTAAAAAAAAAAAAAAAAAAAGAAAAAAAGGTGTGCAGATAAACATATGTATGTTGCAGGACATACTACAAGAGTGAGAGATTAGCACCAGTCAGTGGCATAGAAAGGTAAAGCCCTTACTACATCCCTGCTGACCTCCAATCAATCAGGAGCTCAGTCAACTGATAAAGTGTCAGGAAGGGATGAGCATTCTCATCCCAGAAAGGTGGTTCTAAGGATGTTCCACATAATCCTTTGTGGAGGCCAGGAATGTTTGAAAGGGGTTTCAGTTTAAGAAGGAATTGTGTGTGGGGACTTTGACTGAGCTGCTGAAGAGACAAGGTGATATGTCAGCATGCCCCCATTGCACACCTGTCCTCATGACGGGATCAAGGAATCCTGGAGAGGGGAAAATGAGTATATAGCAACCAGATGTGTTTAATATTATGGCTATGTAAAATAATAGCTTGGTGTTTTTGCATTTGTTTTTTATAAATATATCATATCTTTGTTGATCTGTTTATTTGTGTGTCTCAATAACTGCAATGTATCCTGCATTCGATGGATTCTCAAATGTATTGCAATCTGCAGAGTAACATTTGTGCTGTTTTTAGGCAATTATGGAGTTCCTGTTGGATGTACCTAATTGCCACCTGTGCACGATTCCTAAAGGCATATATAGCAGCAATGCTGCTGCATTTTGTAATGTGTCTCATGGGAAGTAAACTGTAAGACAGTGTGCTGATGACAGGGGACCAAAATCTGTTAGGTACATAAAGGATACAATCTTATTGTGACACTTTGGGATAATCAGTTTTCTATTGGGACACAGCTTAGGAATGTTACTATGTTTAATTTGTATGTTACCAAGATGTCTTTGTCTTTGTCATACACTTGTAAGCATGTTCATATAAAATGAGTTATCGAAGTTAGTACTATGTATTCCAAACTTAGGGATATACAGCTGTAAATACAGTATACCTTCCATATATACAGCTGCAAACATGGTACACCTTCCATATACTGCATAATTAACATATGAATAATGCACATGAAATATACCTATATAAGTATTTTGGAAGCTGTGAAGGCATTGTTGGATTAGCGATGGGATATTTAAAATGTTGCAAGGCTACTGCTGTTGATTGTTTTAATGTAAGATTACCCAAGGTGAAACATAATTGCAGCTGCTTCCTGCTTACTGTATTTTCTTAAAATTGTAGGTAATCACTATAACCATATGATCATATTCATTTTCATGTATCAAACACCACACACAATGAGTCTTAGCTTAACAATCAAATAGACATTTCTTAATGAGCCTTATAGTTATGTTTTGGCTACATGCAATACTCATTTCACTTGTGGCGGTGTCATTGTACGCTTGCAAATTGTGTGAACAAATGTTCTATATTCCAATATAATATTATAAAAATACATTCTAAACATACATAAGGATACAGTTTGTTAACAGATCATGTATATTACATGTATTTGACAATATGATTGTGATTAATATATAAATAATAGCTGAGCATATCTATGTTGCACATGCATGGATGTGTGATGTGCACCATTTTTACTTCAAATTGTCTGCGGAAACAACTTCAGTCAAAAATGCAGAAATGGACTCAAATAACACAGCAGGCAAAGAGTCCATTTTTTTCTGCAAAGATTATTACATCAGGTATATAGACACTAGTCTAAATGTGCATATCCATTAAGTACACAAACGTCTTGCCCACAGCCATTGCAAAGGAAAAGAACACGTCACCCCCTAGAACATATTTTAATACTATAATATTTACTGCACATGTGTTTGCTACAGTTTACGTTTAAAATCTCGACAGCTCATACATGAATGTGCACACCACTGAAACATTTCTGCAAATCTCGTACTGCCGGACCTTCCAAAACTCGAAAAAACATCGAACATCAACATTTCCAACTGGGCCACACCTACAAACAAGTGCTAACATGAGTCAAAAAGGGGAAAGATTTTGTGGTTCAGAACATCGGCATTTGATGTTTTCAGAAGACACAGTTCGGAGTTCACGGATGTGGTTCGATGTTCTGACCATCAGCATTTTGAATGTAAACCATTTGCTACACCATCTAGTAAACATAAAAAGAAGTTATGTTCTTACCATAATGTTCCATGTGGAGTGTTCATCTCGCCTTTGTTCTTACACACGGGGTTCGGAGCCGATCCTCGGCTCCGAGTCGGCTGCATAGCAAAGCTCTGCATCTTACAGAAGCTTGAGACCAGGCTATAGCCCACAATCCTCTCTGCCATTACTCAGATCTAGTTTGCAAGCAAACCAGACCAACCATAAACCTCAGGTGCTAAGGCTACACACAGCCACAAAAATCAGAGACACTATCTCACTGACAAATTAACTAAAGGGTAGCGAAATATACCCCATGAGGTAAGAAACAATATACCTGGAAGGAGTTAAGGCATGTCGACCAGACTCTAGTCCTACTCGTTCTTCCAAACACGTGAGGAAGGGAAGGGAGGGAATGTAAGAACAAAGGCGAGATGAACACTCCACATGGAACGTTATGGTAAGAACATAACTTCTTTATGTGAGAGTGTTCAATCTCGCCATTTGTTCTTACACATGGGTAGCGTCCCTAGCTCCGTCACCCCGAGTGACTCATGGAAGAATGTTCCTAAGCACAGTGGAACCAAAAGATGTCCTGTCTTTGGAGGCTTTGTCAACCCTATAATGAGCGATGAAAGTATGTGGTTTAGACCACGTGGCTGCTGCACAAATCGTGTCCAAAGGCAGACGAGCTGCATGAGCCAAGGAAGTGGAAACGGATCTGGTAGAATGGCCCTTAGGTTTGGTAGGCAAGGCCTGATTCGACTTAGAATATACAAAGGCTATACAATCAGTAAGCCATTTAGAAAGTGTATGTTTTGTAACTGCCATGCCCTTTTTATTGTCTGCAAACATGACAAAAAGCTGATCTGTTTTCCTGTAATCTTTAGTCCTGTCCAAATAAGATTTTAGTTGTCTGTGGACATCTAACTTGTGCATTATATATTCCAACTTGCTGGTATGGTTTTTGAAAAAGGTAGGGAGTTCTATGGACTGATTAATATTCGTGACAGAACATACCTTAGGAAGGAAAGATGGATTTGTTCGCAAAGAGACTCTATCTGGCTGGAAAATTAAGTAAGGTGGTTTGACTGATAGTGCTTGCAGCTCTGAAACTCTTTGAGCTGAAGTAACAGCTACAAGAAAAAGTGTCTTCCACAACAAGAACTTCAGGAGGCAAGAAGAGGCTGGTTCAAAGGGTGGCAACATTAGTTGCGACAATAACAAATTTAAATTCCATGGGAATAAATGGTCTCTGACGGGCGGTCGAAGATGGAAGGATCCTTTCATAAAAGCCATACAAAGCCTGTGGGACATAATAGGAGAACCGTCCTCACCAACATGGTAGTTGGATATGGCCGCCAACTGTACTCTTAGTGTGGAAGTAGAGGCTCCTTTGTGAAAAAGGATGGATAGAAATTCTAGAACTTTATGTAAAGGAGCTACTAGGGGGTCCAAGTGTTGGCTAGATGCCCAGTATACAAAGCGTTTCCATTTACTCCTGTAGAGTTTTGTAGTGGAAGCCTTATGAGAGGCAACCAGAATGCATTGAACTGCTGGAGAAAGTAGATCAGACCTGGCTAGGCAGGGAAGTGGAGCAGCCAAGCTGCTAGTTTGAGGGATAGAAGAGACGGGTGAGGAACTCCCGATGAATGGGTCAGTAGATCTGGTACTGGGTCCAGGATCCACGGTTCCTCTGTTTGATGGGCTCGAAGAAAGGGGAACCATATCTGTCGAGGCCAGAATGGGGCTATGAGTATAACTGTCCTTTCCAGGTTCCTGGCTTTCTGAAGAAATTTGGGAATCAAGGGGGTAGGTGGAAATGCATATAGGAGACCCAGGAGCCAATCGTGTATCAGTGTGTCCCTGGGGGCATCCCCCGGAGGGGGTAGAAGGGCAAAATAGCTTCTGCATTTGGTATTCATCGGGGAGGCAAATAGATCGCAGCAAGGCTGGCCCCATCTGCGGAAAATTCTTTCCGCCACCTGTAGCTTGAGGGACCACTCATGAGGTAACAGGATGGCTCTGCTCAACCTGTCCGCAATGACATTGGATGACCCCGGGATGTGCGTTGCTATCAGAAAACAACCCGTGGACTCTGCCCATTGCCAAATTCTCAATGCCTCTCTGCATAATGGGTAAGATATGGTTCCCCCCTGTTTGTTTATGTACCAGACTATAGACATGTTGTCTGTCTGAACTACTACTGTTCCTAGAGGTAGGAGGGTTTGAAAGTGTTGCAACACCAGGAACACCGCCCTCATTTCCAGAACATTTATGTGCAGGTTGTATTCCATGTTGGACCATTCCCCTTGGACTGTTCTTCCCTGAAATAGTCCCCCCCACCCTATCAGAGAAGCGTCCGTGGTTATCGTGGCCGTCGGATTGGGTAGAACAAATGGACGACCCATAGTGAGATCTTGACTGTACATCCACCATGAGAGGTCTCATTTGCAAGAATCTGTTATCAGAATCTCGTGCGCTAGGGGTAACTGCTGGAACGACCACTGCGTGAACAGCAGCCATTGGAGGAGCCTCATGTGAAATCTCCCCATAGGGGCTGCAATCAGGGATGCTGCCATGAGTCCCAAAACCTTCAAGACTAGTTTGGCTGGGGCTTTCCTGCTTTGCAGTAGAAGAAGAACCTGTTCCTTGAGGGATGAAGCCCTTATTGGAGGGAGCTTTACCAGTGTTAAACGTGTATCTAGGTCTGCTCCGATGAACGAAATATGCTGTGAGGGCAGTAAGGCAGATTTTTCGAAGTTTATGGAAATCCCTAGGTGGGAACAAAGGTTGACTGTGTAGTCTCTGGCTTGTATGAGGCGACGCTCGGTGGTGGCAGTGAGGAGCCAGTCGTCCAGATAGGGAAACACCCGGACTCCTAGATGTCTCAAGTGAGATGCTACCACTGCCATGCATTTGGTGAATACCCTGGGGGCTGAGGTGAGCCCAAAGGGCAGGGCTCAAAATTGAAAGTGACTGGCTCCCAGCTGGAAGCGCAGGTGATCTCTGGACGGTCTGGCCATTTTGATGTGGTAGTACGCGTCCTTGAGATCTATCGAGCACATCCAGTCGTCCTTCTGTAAAAATGGAAGGATCGATTGAAGCGTGACCATCCGGAACTTTTCCTTCTTCACGAAGGTATTGAGATTGCCGAGATCCAAAATCGGTCTCCAGTCCCCTGTCTTTTTTGGAACTAAAAAGAACCTTGAGTAAGTTCCGGATCCTTTCTGGTCCACCGGGACTGGCTGAATGACTCTTTTTTCGAGCAGCTTTGAAATTTCTATTGCTGCTGGGCCTCACAGATGGGGTGGCACATCTGGAAACCTTCTTTGTTGGGGTGGAGTTGACATGAAGGAGATTTTGTATCCTCTGGTTACAATGCTTTTTACCCAAGAGTCCGAGGTGAGAGTTAGCCAGGCCTGTGGGTATAAAGCCAAGCAACCCCCGACTGCCTCCAGAGCAGGACAGTCGGGCCCCTGTTCAGGAGTGCCGGAGAGGCTTACCAGGGACAGGATCCCTGTCGCCTTGGTTCTGCGGACCCCCTCTGCCGCTGGGGCGATGTCTTCCATTTCTGCCCCCCCCTGCCTCTGGGGGGGCACTCTGTGTGGCCTGGAAAGATCCCTGAGTTTTACGGAACTACATTTTTCTGCCTTGTTGCCCTTTGGGGTACGGTCTAGTTGGAGCGGAAAAATGGACTCCGACAGCAGACAGAGTCTTTCCTTCTTGCTCACACCGAGTTAGTGTCTCCTTCACTTTGGGCCCAAAGAGAGTGGCACCATCAAAGGGGGCATTGGCGAAGGAAGACTTGAAGGCTTCCACAAATGAGCACAGCTGCATCCAGGATTGTCTTCGTAGAGCAATCGCTGAAGCTGCAGTTCTGCTCGATCCTTCAGCCGCATACGAGATGAGCCTCATGGATGAGTTCACTATGGAGGTAAGGGTGTTAAGCTGTGCTGTTACCTTATCTGAAACAGCAGCATCTGTGTTACCCTGGAGGGTATCTCCCAGCTCCTTGATGAGATCCCTCTGCAGACGTGTAAAATGTGTCAAATAGTTTAGCGAACGCATGGAAAAAGTCGCTGAACTAAAAATGCGCTTCCCATATCTGTCCATAGTCCTAGAACAGGTCTCTAACACTGAAATACTAGCTCTAAAAATTCTACTAAATAATCATAAGGGCATTAACCTAATTGTCACCTATATTCCCCCTGTGAACAATGTAGAAACACTAGAGGTCATTCTACATTGGATAGCAAACAACTACCCTCAAGAAACCATTGTCCTGGGCGATGTTAATATTGACTGGAACCAATGCACAGCACAGTCCAACCCCATCCCTGTTAACCTACATGGATTCTCTCAGATAATATCATCTACCACACGTACAGGTAACAATAACCAAAAAGAGAGTATACTAGACTGGATACTCACCAACAGTCATCCCCAGAACTATATGTCTGGAACTCTCCCTAATGATCTTAGTGATCACCTGCTCACATACATCATGAAAGACAAAATTAATTGTACAAGCTTACCTATTTATAGGTCTATCAGATCCAAGAAAAACTTTGACCCAACTAAATTTCAACTTGAACTCAAATCATGTAACTGGACAAAACTAAAGTTCCTTCCCTTGATGAGGCAGTGTCATCATTTAACAATTCATTCCTTACTATACTTGACTCGCATGCCCCTAAACGCTCAATAAGAATTAAAACTCAACTAGCACCCTGGCTAACAACAGACACCAAAACCAAAATAACAACTAGAGACAAAGCGTGGGATAAATGGTGCACTACCAAACTACCCCTAGATCGTATCAAATTCCAACAACTTAGAAATGAGACTAAAAAAGCCATCATACTAGATAAGAAAAATTACTTCTACAATCTGCAACATAAACATCAGAATAACCCTCAAAAGTACTGGGCAGGCATAAATAAACTTCTCCAACCAGGCAAATCCACTACTCCGATCCCAGGAACATTATCTGACAAGAGCCAAGAAGATATAGCCAATTCATTCAATACTTTCTTCACAGAAACCATCCAGTCATTAGCTAACCAACTTTCTCCTCCCCACACTTCTATAAACACTATACCCGACTCACCACTCTCTTTTAACTTCCAGCCAGTGTCCACATCCTTTATCAGATCCCTTTTGAAAAAACTGAAGCCAACCACCCTTTCAGCCGATCTTCTGACGGCTGAATACCTGCAAATTGCTGCAGATGTCGTAGCCTACCCTATCTCAATCCTAATTAACAGAACCATAACCGAGGCCTCAATCCCTCAATTTGGAAAATATCCTATGTTATTCCACTCCACAAAGGAGGTTCATCCACAGAACTATCCAACTATAGACCTATAGCCATACTATCACCACTTGCCAAAATTATGGAAAAGTGCATGCACAACCAACTAATGCTCTATCTAACCCAAAATAAACTACTCACAGACTCTCAACATGGATTCAGACCCCATCATAGTAAAACCACTGCCCTCCTCTCTTTTACTGAAAACATTAATCTTAACCGAATAATAAAAAATATCCTCCGCTCTCTTCCTGGACCTATCGAAGCCTTCAATATGGTAAACCATCAGTTACTTCTATATACTTTAAAACCCTGTATCTAGATACTCCAGCCCTTGACTGGTTTCAAGCTTACCTCACTGGGAGACAACAAGCAGTAATGTGGCAAAACAAGCTCTCCTGCCTACTACCAAATACCATAGGAGTTCCTCAAGGTTCCATATTAGGACCTCTCCTCTTTTCAGTCTTCATAAACGACATCCAAACAGTCATCCCTGAAGCCACCTGCATTCAATATGCAGATGACTCGACTATAATATGTTCCAATGCCTATCTTGCAAATCTACTAACTACCACCCAACATAGCTTCACCAAAGTCGAAAACTGGCTTGCCAACCATCTCCTGATCTTAAATCCAAACAAAACCAAGTTACTTCTCTTCTACCCAACCAATAGATCTCCGACTGAAAACTTCACTATAAAATCCAATAATGGGACCATCATCTCCCCAGACACCTATACAAAGCTATTAGGAGTAAACATTGACAATAAACTCAGATTTGATATACATATCAACCAAGCCATTAAGTCATTCAACAAGAAACTTGGGACCCTATATAGAATTAAAGCCTTCCTTACCCCGAATGCCAGGGCAGCCACAGCCCGTTCACACCTTCTCTCTACCCTACTATATGCCTCTCCTGTCCTCACTCACCTTAACAAATCTGATCTGGCCAAGCTCTCATCCTGCTATAATCACATTGCCAGGTTCGGTACAGGCCTACCCTACAGAACACACCACTGTACTAACCTGAAAAAGCTTGGATGGATAGAATTCCCACACCTTCTTCACCAGTCCCAACTCATAGAGGCCTTCAAAATCCTTAAACAACCTGAGAATACCCCAGCACTAAAAAACTTAATAACTCCCTACTCCAATCTAAGCTGGCTTCACTCAGCAAACAGACTCCTTGTCAAAACAACTAAATCTCTCAACCTAGGTGGTGACGCGCTATTTGCCAACACCACTGGTAAAATATGGAACTCTCTCCCAAATAACATCACGCTTGCAACTTCTCTAAGTCAATTCAAAAATAGTCTAAAACTCCACTTCAAGTCACACTGGCTATGTCCTTGCTCAAACCCAGACTAGCTCTGTGCCATTAACTAAAACATAAACAACTAGCTAAGATGATAACTACTTTGTATACTGTGATAAAGAAATATGTATCCTGTCTAACTCTATGTCATTATACTGCCTACCGTCCTTGCTAATATGTTATTAATGTTACATTTGTAGTAATCTCAGAAATAGTAATGGCAGTCTTGTACTTGTATGTAAATAGCCTATGTTTTTGTTAAGTTCTTTCAGCTCATTTACTGTACCTAATTATCAATGTAACTCTGTTGGAGCTTTTCTCCCCAGGCCTCCGCTGAAAAAGGACATGTATCCAGTCGGACCATCCCGGTTAACAAATGTAAAATAAATAATAAATAAAATAAATATAATCCTTACTAGGAGAATGAACAGAAGAGGAAGACTCAGACATCTCCTTTTTAGTGGCTGCAGCCACCACCATAGCATCGACCGGGACTCCCTTGGTGAGATAAGCCTTGTCCTGGGGGGCGGTGATAAATTTGCTTAGTTTTTGAGGGACCGGTTCCACTGTGTCTGGTGTCTCCCACGCCCTTCGAGCAATTAAATCCATTAACTCATCGAAGGGCGGAGTAACCCAGGATGTAGAAGGTTGAGCGCCAAAAGCCTTCAGCAACACCAACTCGTCCTCAGTGGGGGCTAGGGACTGTCAATCACCCCTCTGTTTTAAGATCTCCAAGATGTCCGCAAATGAGACATCCTCAGAGGGGGATTTTGGGGACCCCTCTGCCTCATCCAAGTCAGTGTCAGATATTAGAGATTCCTGCGGGGAATCCAAGTGCCTCCTCTTGCACAGTCTTTTCTTCGGAACCTCATCAGAGGAGGCTTCCGGTGAGGCCTCCGAGGAACAGGGGGCACCCTCTGGGGGTGGCTGAGGAAATGGTGCTCTACGCTTTGGATGGGTCATGGGGCAGAAACAGAGAGCGGCCCCTTAGGGGAGGAAGAAGATGCCTCCGATGAAGTGGTTGTCTGTGTAGACAAAACCTTCCTCATAAGGTCAAAAACCCCTGAACCCCGGGCCGAGGACTCCTCCAGTTCAGAAGAACATGGAAGGATCCCAGACACAGAGGCCGTGGGCCTCAACCCCGCGGATGGAGCCGAGCCAATCTGCGCCGAGGCCCCGAGAGGGAGAGTCAGCACCGAAAGGTCAGTACGACTCTCGGTCCCGGAACCGAGGAGAGATCGTCGACTCCGCGACTCACCTACAGGTTCCGAAGGAGTCGAAGTCAATGGTGTCGATCGTGCAATGGACGGTTTCGGCACTGAGGGCTCCACTATCATCGGCTCATCCTCTCCCGGCTCCGAAGACTGGATGGGTCTCGAAGGAGGACCTGTTGGAGATAAAGGGAGGCCTTCTAGTTTCGACACCAATTGGGAGGAAACTGCAATCAACTTGGAAAGGGCCATGTTCTCCATAGGTTTCTGCACGACACGATCCACATCTATATTGGATAACGGCCTGGAAGATCGGGTCAAAGGGGCCGAAGATGGCACCAACCGAAGAATGGAAGGTGGTGGTAGCTCCGACACCGGTTCCAAGACCTGGGGCTCAGTGAAAGATAAACGTTCGATGCTCAGCTCCGAAGTCTGTGGAACCGGGGAACGAACTTTCGAAGATGAACTCGGAGCTGATGACATGGGCTCCGACATCTTCGACCCCTTCGAGGACTTAGAAGCCTGGTCCAACTTGTCCAAAGCCTCCTGGAAGGCAGGCTTAAGTAGTCCCCTATCTATAAGTTTCCTGCGTCTATCTGTCATGACCCTCCTGCTGAAGGAATGGCATATAGAGCAATCCTCTTGCAGGTGGAGAGGGTCAAGACAGTAGACGCAGGAAGTGTAGTTGTCAGTGATGGACATTTTCTGCCCACACTGACATCTTTTAAAACCAGATTTGGCTTTTTCTGACATAACCGGTAGTAAGACACTTTACTATGAAAAATTTTAAAACACTAGCTATAATAAGTAATAACTATAAGAAAATATTTATATATGTATATATATATATATATATATATATATATATATATATATATATATATATATATTGCTATAAGTGGGTAAGAAGAGGTAGGCCACAAAAGGGAACCTATGAAAAAAAGACAGGACTAATTACAATAACACACACACACACACACACACACACACACACACACACACACACACACACACACACACACACACACACACACACACACTAGTACTAATCAAAAGCTAACTTCTCAAGAACTATAAGAACTTTTTAAAGTAGAAAGATAAGAATCTTATCTGAATATAACAAAATTCTCTCTGGTCCGAGCTCTCATCGATGTGATCCATTGCAGCGGCAAACTAGATCTGAGTAATGGCAGGGAGGATTGTGGGATATAGCCTGGTCTCGAGCTTCTCTAAGATGCAGAGCTTTGCTATGCGGCCGACTCGGAGCCGAGGATCGGCTCCGAACCCCGTGTGTAAGAACAAACGGCGAGATTGAACACTCTCACATTGAATGTTAAACATATTTTACACTAGGTTTATAGATTATTATTAGGCTAACTGCCCTTGTGGACCATTTTAAGCCAAGACAATTACCTTACTTGGGAATTAAACCCTGTACCTTGTGTCTATAAGTTAAACACCTTAACCATTAGACAAACCTGCCAAGATTACACTAGTTGTGTAAGTTACTGGTGTCAGTATATTGTTTAGCACTTTTACTGTTACGTAATCATATCAGCTTTTCCGTAAGTATGCATCAAGTACTGATGAATAATTGTGTAATACAACCACAAATGTCAATGCCATATGCTTAGTTCTATACTCATATAAATACCTTTTACCAGCAAGACAAAGCCTGTCATAATAGTAGGTAATAAGGAGTAACAGTTTCTGTTATTGTTCAGAGTATGTGAGTGTATTGTAGATATAATCCTTGACAGCATTTATGAATTGTTACAGACTTTCTTTAAATGGGCAACACTTCAGTGCTGTATGCACACATGTTCATACTGCTTAGGTTACGGAACAGTAACAAATCATTTGATACGTATAAAGGCGTGATCATAATCCATGCTACTCTATCTCTGATATTCTATACCTACCTGTAAAATCCACTCACTCTGGAGGCAAGCCCTGTCATCATCGTCATTTTCATCAACCCCCCCTTTCCCATTTTTCTACATGGGGGTCGGGGTGTCGTGTTAACTGTCACCATCTCTCTTTACTGAATGCTACACTCCTGCCTTCTTAAAAACTAATACCTGGCAGATATTCTCTCATATAATCCATCCACCTCTTTGCTGGACACTCTTGTTTTCTCTTACCTTCTTCCTGTCTATCCCAAACCATCTTCACCAGATTGTCTTCTGCTTTATTGCACACGTATGAACCACCATAATCTGTCCTCTGATCTTTCCTGCAATTGTAGCTACTTAGGCATCTAACCACCTTCCCAGGCACTCCATTTCCATCACCTCTTGCTTGCTCATCTCCTCTGCCTTTACTCCCAGGTTTCTGTACCATACAGCACTACTGGTTGCACCACTGTCTTGTACACCTTACTTTTCAGCTTCTTTGGCATTTTTCTATCATGCACTACCTTTAACAATCTGTGCCAGTTGGCTGCTGTAGCCCCTCTGAGTTTTGCTTTGACCTCTTCATTCAGACTTCCCTACTCCTCAATCACACCTCCGAAATACTTTCCACTATCTTTCTTTCTGTCTCACTTCTCAGCTTTTTCGGATTCCCCCTAGTTGCTGCCATTACCACTGTCTTATTTGTATTTATTTTCATCCCATGTACCTTCAGTTTTGCATTCCATTCCTCTATCCTTAATTGACATTCTTGCTCAGAATCTACCTGTAATGTCACATCATCTGCATAAAGCAATTTCTTGACCTGTCCCCTTCCAGCTGTTTGCTAATGTAGTCCATCTCCAGTATGAACAGCAGTGGGCTCAAAGCTGAACCCTGGTGCACACCCACTCCTACAACAAACCTCTCTGTGAGACCAAACTCTGCTCATACTTGAGTCAGTGGCTCCTTGTACATAGCCTACACAAATTCTACCAATGCTTCTGGGACTTTGAACCCTGACAGAACTGCTGAAATCAGCTTTCTTGGGACCTTGTCATATGCTTTCTCCAAGTGTAGAAATGCTGTGTCAGACTCTTTCCTCATCTCTAACATTTCAGCTATCTGTCTCACTGCAAACATTGGGTCAGTTGTGCTACATCCTAATCTGAATCCAAACTGCTCATATCCCATCTTACTTTCTACTACTTTGCATATCCATTTATCATTTGTGATACCCACTTTCCAAAAGTTGGTAGAGTGCCGCCGATGCAATATTCTTTGCTATTGCAACTCCTTTCTTAGCCAGCCAGTATTCCTTCCTAGCCTGGTCTGTCTTTTCTGTCTCCTTCTTTTTCCTGCACTCTTTCTTTCTTTTTAGGACTTCCTGGGATTCTGCATTCCTCTACCAGCTTTCCTTATGAACCTCATTTTATCTCTATGTACCTAGTTTTATCTGTTCTGTAGTCCTTACACATACTGCTTTTCTTCAGCTTCACCTATTTCCTCATCTTCTTGGGGTGCTAAACTGTTGTACTTTCCCTCCAGTCAACTTCCAGGTCTCTGTTGACTTTAGAGCCTTCGCTGGTTTATGATGTGGGGCTACTGTTTCACTGGGAATGGTGTAGGAAGTCTTTGGGAATGACGTAGGAAGTCCACCTGAGTTGCATGTTGACCACCCTTGTATGTGATCTTGTGACCCAGGGCAGTCCTCATACCCTGATATGTACATTCAAGTCATTATCAATACCAATTCACATTGCTGTGCTTTAAATAGTATGCCCTGCAACTGCTGTCTCAATGCACTCTTCATTAGGCTGATTGCCATGAGTTTGTCACAAATTCTGATGATATTCTGCTGCACTGACTTCTTTTTTTTTCAAAACAGGTTTATTGTTTTAACATATAATGCTGCACTGACTTCTGAAGCCACTCTCTCACCACAATTCCCACATTATCCTCCTGAGTAGTGGATTGTGCATGTCTGCACTGATACATAGGATGTCCATCCTCTGCCATACCATCATGTCATCCACTTCCAAGCTCCGCCCTGTCACTTAGTTCATGTTTGACAGGTTGATTGGTTTTAAATCCAGCCTTCAGTCAACAGAGTTAGCTTATTCATCCAGGGCTGCAGAGCTTAACAGGAGCGCATACACTCCTCAAACACTCCTCCCACCATTAGCATGAATCCCTGGTATAGATTGGAGTAGTCCAGGTCCTCAACCCACTTATCACTGGTAACTACCCGTGCACATTTTGCTGAAATCAGTCAACTGACATGCAGTCTGTGATCTGCGTTCTCCTATCTTGAGGATGCTGCACATCACAGTAGATGCCCAAAGTGGTTGTTCTGTACAACTCTTATTCCTATAGGGCACCATGTACAGTCTGTGCTGCTGCCCATAGCTCACTCCATTGGTGAGTTTGAGATGGAAACACTCAGCATATTCAGAGATGGGAAGAACCCACGGAGACACAGGGAGAACATGCAAACTCTAAACAGGCATTTACCTGAGGTCAGGACTGAACCTTGTACCTTGTGCATGGGAAGCAAAGACCTTAACTATTATGACAACTGGTCTCTCTCTGGTGGTAAGTCCTGTATCATATGCATATTCAAGATAGCTTTTTTGGGGGGGTGACTTTTATGGTTATGTGTCTCCTCTAAGCCCTCCTGTCCTTGACAGCAAGTTATTTGCAAGCTATTCAATATAGTTCAGGTAATTAAATCTTTTGACAAGAACGATTTAAGAAGGAAGCGAGCCTTGGTGTTATCACTGACACTCATATAGCATGTCTTGAAACAGTGCTAGGAGGCCGTACTCGTACCTGTCAGCATTACTCAGTAGTTAATAGTAAGTTATTATGCATGGCTTCTCATTAGGTGTGCCCCCACCCCCCTCCAAAAGTGACAAATACCTTTTCCTTATGGCCTGCCCATTTACTTAGTTCAAATGTCATACATGGTTGTGACCTTGACCAAAGCCGAGGGCTGTAAGGACCACCTGCCTCAGTCCAGCATATTGCCATTATCTCTCACATTTAAGATGAGCAGGCCTTGCCTCATAATTCCTTTCCTTGCCAGTCCCTATTGGAACTTAGACTGTATAAGTGTATCGACATCTGGGTCATTGTCAGGGCTTCACCTCTCTATAACAATGTAACTGTCTTGCTCTAAAGACTTGCAGACTTTGGTGCATAATTAAAGGGCCTGCAAATACTTGTCAATATTGCCACTGTGTGCAATGAGTCCTTAGGAAAGAACTCATTTTTTTAACCTGAAATGGTTGTGACATTTTTCTCTTTAATATGAATCTCAGGTGCTTATTAAATAAAGTACATGAGTTTCATGCTAGCCTCTCCCTATACACCCCTAACATAGTAACAGAAACGTGGCTTAAACCCCACATAGACAATAATGAAATCCTACCCCCTGGCTACAACATCCATAGACTAGATAGAATACAAAAGCGAGGTGGAGGAGTAGTAATAATATAAAGATACGATTAATCTGGAGCACCTAGATGTAAACCCGCAGACCTAAATGGCACTAAATTACTACCCTCCCACCTCAAAATCAACACCAATAAACACGTCTTATTATTAGTTTACATCCCTCCTGGCAACAACCGAATTAAAACTGAGAACCTGCTTTCCTGGTCGGCCACCACATTTAGCCAAGAAACCATAATATCAGGGGGCTTCAATACTGATTGGCAAACTTGTTCCTCTGATAATCCCTTCAACTATATAAACTTGCATGATTTTACCCAGATAACACAGTCACTAGCTAGGATTGACAAACATAGCAGATGATACATTTACTAACTAGGATAGACAAGCATAGCATTTAGCAGCCAATTCTTGATGGGACCCTAACCAATAAACCCTCACTGATCTATCACTCAGGATGTCTTCCAGACAGCCTATGTGACCACATACCTACCTATCTACTTAGGAACCAGAACTGTATCGCTAAAAGTGCAATATACAAACAAGTGTACAACAAAAGAAGTTTTCAGCAGACACTTTCAAATTTCTCCTCTAGAATTGTGACTGGTCCCCAATAAAACACCTCATTCTAGACTCAGCTGTTCAATATTTTAATAATAAATGTCTTGATATTCTCAATAGTCTGAGTCCCATCAGAAATGTCAGAACTAAAGCCAACTACAGTCCATTGCTAACTAATGAAACCATAGAATTACTAAAACAGAGAGACAAACTCTGGTCCCAATATCAGGCCAACAAAAGCAAAGCCTCCTTTGATAACTATTGGCACTTAAGAAATAAATCCAAAAACAAATCAAGAATGATAAAAAGTTTTCTACACCAGCATCCAGCACAAACACCAAAATAATCCTCAAAAGTTCTGGGGTACTATTAATCAACTTCTACATCCAGACCAATCCTCAGCCCCAAACTCCAATGCCTCGAATTCTAAAGATAGTATAGCTGCCTGTTTCAACTCTTCCTTTGCCAGTGTCACTCATAGAAAAAGAATAGCAATGCTCCTCTAGTCACTCCAGCTGTAACCAATGTTACCTCCCATGTTCTCTTTCTACAGCCTGTGCAAACAAACACAGTACAAAACTGTTAAACAAACTAAAGCCCACATCTCTAGGCACCGATCAGCTACCAAATGAATACCTCAGACTAGGAGCTGATATCTTCTGTTACCCTCTGTCAGTCTTGATCAATAGATCCATCTCTGAACAATACATTCCCCAAGATTTGGAAAATTTCCTACGTAATTCCATGACACAAAGGTGGGTCCTCAATAGAACTCTCCATTTGTAAACCAATATTCATTCTACTGCCCCTTTCAAAAATTCTGGAAAAATATATCCACTCTCAATTATTGGACCATCTATTAACTGAAAATCTCCTAACCAATTCCCAATATGGCTTTCAACCCAGACGCAGCACCACAACTGCCATCTTAAGTTTCACTAACATTATAAACCAGCTTTGAAGTGATGGGCAGCTTGTCTCCTCTATCTTTCTAGATGTGTCACAGTGTCCCACCAAAAGCTGTTAAATGAGCTTGCATCCCTTAACATATCGCAAGAAGCCCTCTCCTGGTTCCACAACTACCTATCCAGTTGCCAACAATCTGTGAGGTGGCAAAATGATCTATATTCTCTGTTACCTGCTACAGGTGGTGTCCCACAGTGCTCAGTTCTAGGTCCACTCCTCTTTTCTATATTTACAAACAAACTTCACACCACTGCAAGACTGGCCACTGTTATCCAATACTCAGATGACTCCACTCTCATCTGTGCTGCACCCTCCCTGCCACAACTTCAAGAAATTACCCAAAAGTCATTTTCCGCCATCAAAGCCTACCTATACAACTGTCAACTTATTCTAAATCCTAAAAAAAAATAATTTTCTTCCCCAACAACTATAACAAGTCCAGTAACCACAGTCATCCTTTTAAGATCATTTAATCCAACAACACATAAATCGAGCCAGTCTCAGATACCAAACTACTAGGTGTCACCATTGATAGTAGTTTGAGATTTGACACACACGTACCACGTGTTATTTAAAAAAACACATAAATGTAGTATCGCTATAAAAAGTTAAGACTTACCTTAACAACACCTCCAGAAAAGCAATTGCCAGGATCTACCTCTTGTCTCACTACTGTACATCTCCTCTATATTCACAAACCTTAGAAAATCTGACCTAAACACGGTAAAGGCATGTTACAGCAAAATCGCCAAATTTGCTACAAACCTACAGCACAGAACCCATCATTGTGTTGCTCTTTGACAACTAAAATGGCTAGAGCTATCCAACCTCTTATTCTTGAACCTAATTACAGCAACTGACTCTGTCATATATCAACCTAAATGCCCAACCCTCCAGATCCTACCACAAGCCCACACCAATAACAGATTCCTAAGATCTTCACATAAACTGTTGCTAAAAGTCTTCTAAATCTAATAACAGCTTTGGTGATGCTCTTTATTCACATCATGTCTCTAGATCATGGAATTCCATCCCTCATAATGTACTTAACACCTGTAACCTGCCATGTCCAAAAACCTGCTCAAAACTCATTTAAATGGCAAAACCAGTTATGCCCCTGTATAACCCCGGGCTGAACTGTAACAGTATTGTTATTGTTTTGTTCATCGCTTGACAACATGTTTTCTTCTTTACTTCTTTTCTGCTATTTACTTTTCAACTTAATCTCCCCTTAAGCTCCCCAGCTCTATTTCTGCATCTATATTTCTCAGTATTTTTACTCACCCATCCCCTCTCCCACTCTTATATTGTCTGTTCTCCTGGTGTTATACCTCATCAGAATTCTCTATAAATATTGGACAGTGTTGGCCAAACTCTGATATTGCCTGTGACTCTGTTAGTATTTGTAGCTTCATTTTGAACTCTTGTTATAGAATTGTATTGTCCTTATTGTTTCCCCAAATGTCATTACATTGCTTCTATTTCTCTGTTCTTTCCTCCTCAGATTTCGCATGAAGATCCTGTTTTCTATGACCAAATTTTGTATACTCTGCTAGTAATGTGTTATTTATAGTGTGTTAAACTAGTATTTGTCCTTGTTCTTTTCTTCAGTTTTTTTGTAGTATAGTACCTATTCAGATTTGTATTTAATGTTGTTGCATTTTACACATGGAGCTCTTCTCCCAAGGCATCCTGTAAAAATGGGCTACTAGCCCAGTCGGACTTTCCTGGTAAACAAATATAACATAAATAAATTAGCCATTACCAACACATGAGTCTAAAATATATAAAAGCATAGTTCAGCATTGATTCCTGTCTTTCATATTTACCTCCCTGGAAGACCAAGGTTTTATTTATTTATTTATTAATTTTATTTGACCTTTGTTTACTGGGAAGTCCAACTGGGTACAGGCCAATTTTCAGCAGAGGTCTGGGGAGAAAAGCTCCACACTACAATTTAAACAGAATTACAAATCAACATTGGTTACAAAGACTAAGACAATCACACAGGGTACAATTTGTGGATACAATAAAAGAAGAACATAAGCAACCCCAGGATTTAATAAAATCTATGTAGGCACAGTGTAGAGCCTACAAGGAATGTGCCCTTGTACATGGCCATGGTTCCCCCTTGGCAACGCGCCATGTATATTAATGACGGTGCACTACCAAGGGAAATCTGAGGAATATGGATACTGAATCAGTATCGGGAGAGGTGTAGAGGCTACCCATGACAGCAGATGAGTGTGAGGCTCCTTGTAATGCTCCGTGCCACTATTGTAATGTTGCAAAGTGTGTCAGCTGTGCAATATGTCATTTTTATGATGCGTTATGTTGTTTTTAATTACTTTTTTTACTGCATGCTTGAGCGGAGTGGACTGCAGCAATGACAAGTTGTGCTCACATATAGAAAGCTGACACCTGTCAGACATCTAAAAATAGAAATCAGATGTAATTAATTATCATAATTATTTATTTATTTTATTTATTTCACATTTGTTGACCAGGATATTCCGACTAGATGCATGTCCATTTTCAGTGGAAGCCCGGGGGGAAAAGCTTCACAATAATAATAATAATAATAATAATAATAATAATAATAATAATATTCAAAGAGAGGAAAACGGATGGAGATACATCATTTCAGAAGATATAAAACAGTAGAAATACACTGGCACATGCTAAAGTTTAACAGAGTGAGAAAAAATATAAAATAGATCATTTCACAAATGTAAAACACAATAGGAAAATGCTACAGTACACAAAAAGGTTGAACTCAGCAGGCATAACAGTATATTATGACATAACATAACAGATGAATAGAATGACTGGCTTGCTAATATTCAGATAGCTAGAGGAAGACCAAGTTGTTGGATTGGATAAGTCAGGGTTTAGGCAGGGGCAGAGCCAGTTAGTTTTAAAGTATATTTTGAGGCCTTTTTTTAAATAGGGGTAGAGATGTTTCCTGGGTAAGAGTTGCAGGAAGTTGGCTCCAAATTTTACTAACTAAGTTAGCAAACAGGGAATCCCCTGTTCTGTTGTTGGATTTCAGGGTTAGGACTGATTTGTTTGTTGGATGAATGAAGTGGTCTGAGAGCATTATGTGGGCTGATAATGCTCTTGAGGGTTGGGGTGTTGTCAGGTTGGTTGAGTACTTTGGCTGATAATGCTCTTGAGGGTTGGGGTGTTGTCAGGTTGGTTGAGTACTTTGGCTGATAATGCTCTTGAGGGTTGGGGTATTGTCAGGTTGGGTGAGTGCTTTGGCTGATAATGCTCTTGAGAGTTGGGGTGTTGGCAAGTTGGTTGAGTGCTTTGGCTGATAATGCTCTTGAGAGTTGGGGTGTTGTCAGGTTGGTTAGTACTTGGTTAGTACTTTGGCTGATAATGCTCTTGAGAGTTGGGGTATTGTCAGGTTGGTTAGTACTTTGGCTGATAATGCTCTTGAGAGTTGGGTGTTGTCAGGTTAGTTGAGTACTTTAAGAAAACACACGAACAGCCAGTAATCCACCAGTATCTTACTTCCTTTATTTCCAGCGATCTGGTACCTCGGCAATCCGCCTTCAAGGATCACAATTAATTCAGTGCAAACATCACATTTATATACATACTCATTTAAACAATTAAATCTCCTAATTAATTAATTGAAACAATGAAAAAACTTGTAAAGTGACCATAAACTAATTATAAACTTTTATGATATAAATATAAATATGAAATAAATAAATAAATATATGAACGTATGCTAAATATAAGTAATTCATTGAATACCTAAATACCTAGTTCTTGATTCATGCCATTAGGCTTTAAGGTATGAAACTTGAAAATCATTCTAGTTTCAAGCTCCAGTAGTTTTACTACAATATCATCTCCCCTCTGAAGGAAGGGCTTTCCCAAAATACTGAATATTAGACTATTAGAAGAACCACTATGTTTCTCTTGGAAGTGCTTAGCAACAGGACTAACCAAATTTTGGTTCCTGATATCTTTTAAATGCTCTAAAATCCATACCCTTACCATTCTTTTTGTTTGTCCTATGTACTTATATTTAGCATACGATCGCTGGAAATAAAGGAAGTAAGATACTGGTGGATTACTGGCTGTTTGTGTGTTTTCTTAACTTCTGTTGACTGTGTTAGGTGTTTTGAATTAGATCAATTTTGTCAGTTTTTTCACCAGCTTACCCACATTTTATATTACTTATGTCGCAAGATAATGAAGGCTCTGAACAGAGCGCTTTGTCAGGAACAATGCTTTTTTCCGACATAATGAATGAACATGATAGAAAGTATATCACTATGGATCCCTGGAACGTGGGTACTGATCGTGATGTAGATGGGCGGTTTGTACAGCTGGAAAGACTCATGACCAAAGAAATAGCTTTGTATTTGGATATGCTCCTCTTGGAAAAATATGTAAGTTTAAACATTACTCCAAGGGGCTTGCGTATTGATAAACTACCTGCCACGCATTTTTCCGAAGAGGAGTCTGATCTCTTAGATGAATGGAAACAGGCTTCTCTTTCATGAGCTGGCTTCGTATTCTAATCAAACGTAACTTGAGAGCTCATGAAAAGTTAAAAAAGGATATTTTGCATCTGCAGGATGAGGTGGTGGGGGAGTCCTGCTATAGGATGCAAACTTTGAAAGTGAATGAGAAAATCTGTAAACTAGAAGGAGAAATTATTCAGAGGAAGCATAACAAGTTAATACGCGATTTGAAAGACTATGAGACTGGCATACTGTTATCATGGCAACGAGAACCTGTGCATAGCAGGTCAAAGGTCAGGAATGGAAGTCAGAGACAACGAGGCAGTTCAGCGTCTTCAGCGTCTTCAACGGAAAGGAATGTTCCTAAAAATGTAACTTCCGCCAATACTTCAGCGACTGTTAGCACAGCTGAGGTTCCTGATGGTGCTTTAGTTTCATCTAATACAGGAGATTCCTTTCATATGAACAGTTCAAACAAGGGAAGAAATGGAAGGAAGGGAAGAAACCGCTTCAAATAATTTATTGGTATGTGAAGCAGGGTTTAGCCAAATAAATACTGATATAGAGACTTTAATATGTATTAATTTATCTAACTTGGAATTGACTCATGATATGAAAAATGTTTTGTGCAAAGGTAGTAAATTCATTCTCTTGCTGATATATATTTTGAAATCAAAGATTTCATTAGAAAGCTGTTGTTAAAAGTTTATTTCAAAAGAGAAGATGAGCCAATTTCTGGAAATGTCAACTTTAATGTCTGTTGCACTGATTTAGATGACAGCCTTTTGAATCTGTCCATATATGATTATGATGGGTCAGATCTTTATGAGTTGTGTGATTTGTATGAAATTGATGTACAAGCAAACCATAAAAGTATTTATAATACTGGTTATGGCAAACTGACTGTGCCACATCTAAGAAATATCGATAAGTTTACACCCAATATTAATGTACCTGCCATTTCAATTTTCTTTAGAGTTCTTTTTAAAGAAATTGAAACAGCATATAAAATATTTAGTAAGGAAAAAAGATGTCACAATCTAAGTAAAAATGAATGGCAAGCTTTAAAGGAATTGAAAAAGTTTAAATCCAACTTTATATTTAAATGTGCTGATAAAGGTGGGAACTGGGTTGTCATGAACAAATCTGATTATTGTGAGATGGTTGATGTTTTACTTTCTAATGGTGAGGAAAACAAGAAATTGGATTATGAGCCAACTAAGATGTTCAAAGATGAATTATTATTTTTGTTAGAAAAGGGAGAACGTTTGGGTTTTTTGAACATAAAGATGTTTGTAGAATGTATATCAAAAAACCTGCTATACCCATTCTGTACGCTCTGCCTAAAGTACATAAAAATTTACAAAAACCACCTGGCAGGCCTATAGTTTCGGGGATAGGTTCCTTTTTGGACACTGTAAATACTTTTTTGGATTTTCATCTGAAAGCATATTTACACAAGGTAGTAGCTTATATTTCCAATACTCAAGATCTCATCAATAGTATATCTCAAATCAAATGGCACCAAGATTACTATTGGGTAACCATAGATGTCAAATCATTATATACTAACATAGACATTAGATGGGGGCTGGACTCTATTTTTGATATGTTGGGTGAAGGGCCAAGAACTAATTTTTTGGTAAGCTTATTAGAGTTTTGTTTGACTCATAATTTTGTTTTCTTTAATAATAGTTATTTTTTGCAGGTGAAAGGTACAGCGATGGGGGCAGCTTTTGCGCCCTCATACGCTGTTATATACATGGGTTTTTTTGAAAAAACATTTATTTATCCCACTGACTTTTTCAGGAACAATGTGATATTGTATCAGCGCTTTATAGATTATCTCATTTTTATCTATAGGGGAGATATAATTGAATTTTTTTAATTTTTTGAGGTATTAAATAGTAATGGGCACCATCTTTCTTTTTCTTATGAGTTAAATAGAACACAAATTGATTTTTTGGATCTGTCACTATTTGTAAATGGGGAAAATATAGGATTTAGGCCTTTTAGAAATAGAAAATCTACTTCAGTTAACATGTTATTGCATGCGACCAGCATGCATCCTGATCATCTATTGAAGGCATTATCTCATGGTGAATTTAAGAGAATCTCTGACCACACTAGTAATATTAGTGAGAAAGCTAATGAATTGAATAAAGTTGTGGTGAGGTTGGGTGAATGAGGTTATAATAAAAAACAGCTATTAGAATGTAGGGATAAATTACTTGGTAAAAAAAGTAGATGTGATAAATTTTGAATCTAGACGTGAAGAGTTCACTATGGAACAGAATAAAGATGTTGAAAAGCTTTTTTATGTAACCAAGTTTACTGCTTTTTCTGATAAACTAGTGTCATTGGTTAGAAAATATTGGTATTTAGTCAGTGATGATGAATCTATTGGTCATTTATTCCCTAAACATATCACATTCTCATACAAAAGAGGGAAAAATCTTAAGGAATTGCTAAACAATAATTTAATAGAAAGGAAAGAGAATAGTATAATTTCTAAGTTAGGCACCTATCCCTGTGGTTCTTGCAAGATTTGTGATAAGGTTAGGAACCTGAGTGCTATCAATGATGTCAATTTTACTTCTAAACATTATTTTAGTTGTAAATCAACAGGGGTGGTTTATATTTTGGGCTGTTCATGTAAAAATATGTGGTACATAGGACAAACAAAACGAATGGTAAGGGTATGGATTTTAGAGCATTTAAAAGATATCAGGAACCAAAATTTGGTTAGTCCTGTTGCTAAGCACTTCCAAGAGAAACATAGGGCTCTTCTAGTAGTTTAATATGCAGTATTTTGGGAAAGCCCTTCCTTCAGAGGGGAGATGATATTGTACTAAAATTACTGGAGCTTGAAACTAGAATGATTTTCAAGTTTCATACCTAAAAGCCTAATGGCATGAATCAAGAACTAGGTATTTAGGTATTCAATTAATTACTTATATTTAGCATATGTTCATATATTTATTTATTTATTTCATATTTATATTTATATCATAAAAGTTTATAATTAGTTTATGGTCACTTTAAAAGTTTTTTTCATTGTTTCAATTAATTAATTAGAATATTTAATTGTTTAAATGAGTATGTATATAAATGTGATGTTTGCACTGAATTAATTGTGATCCTTGAAGGCGAATTGCCGAGGTACCAGATCGCTGGAAATAAAGGAAGTAAGATACTGGTGGATTACTGGCTGTTTGTGTGTTTTCTTAACTTCTATTGACTGTGTTGGGTGTTTTGAATTAGTTGAGTACTTTGGCTGATAATGCTCTTGAGAGTTGGGGTGTTTTCAGGTTGGTTAGTACTTTGGCTGATAATGCTCTTGAGCATTGGGTGTTGTCAGGTTGGTTAGTACTTTGGCTGATAATGCTCTTGAGAGTTGGGGTGTTGTCAGGTTGGTTAGTACTTTGGCTGATAATGCTCTTGAGAGTTGGGTGTTGTCAGGTTAGTTGAACACTTTGGCAGATAATGCTCTTGAGCATTGGGTGTTGTCAGGTTGGTTAGTACTTTGGCTGATAATGCTCTTGAGAGTTGGGGTGTTGTCAGGTTGGTTGAGTACTTTGGCTGATAACGCTCTTGAGAGTTGGGGTGTTGTCAGGTTGGTTGAGTACTTTGGCTGATAATGCTCTTGAGAGTTGGGGTGTTGTCAGGTTGGTTAGTACTTTGGCTGATAATGCTCTTGAGAGTTGGGGTGTTGTCAGGTTGGTTGAGTACTTTGGCTGATAATGCTCTTGAGGGTTGGGGTGTTGTCAGGTTGGTTGAGTACTTTGGCTGATAATGCTCTTGAGAGTTGGGGTGTTGTCAGGTTGGTTGAGTACTTTGGCTGATAATGCTCTTGAGAGTTGGGGTGTTGTCAGGTTGGTTGAGTACTTTGGCTGATAATGCTCTTGAGGGTTGGGGTGTTGTCAGGTTGGTTAGTACTTTGGCTGATAACGCTCTTGAGGGTTGGGGTGTTGTCAGGTTGGTTAGTACTTTGGCTGATAATGCTCTTGAGGGTTGGGGTGTTGTCAGGTTGGTTAGTACTTTGGCTGATAATGCTCTTGAGGGTTGGGGTGTTGTCAGGTTGGTTGAGTACTTTGGCTGATAATGCTCTTGAGGGTTGGGGTGTTGTCAGGTTGGTTGAGTACTTTGGCTGATAATGCTCTTGAGAGTTGGGGTGTTGTCAGGTTGGTTGAGTACTTTGGCTGATAATGCTCTTGAGAGTTGGGGTGTTGTCAGGTTGGTTGAGTACTTTGGCTGATAATGCTCTTGAGGGTTGGGGTGTTGTCAGGTTGGTTGAGTACTTTGGCTGATAATGCTCTTGAGAGTTGGGGTGTTGTCAGGTTGGTTGAGTACTTTGGCTGATAATGCTCTTGAGGGTTGGGGTGTTGTCAGGTTGGTTGAGTACTTTGGCTGATAATGCTCTTGAGAGTTGGGGTGTTGTCAAGTTGGTTAGTACTTTGCCTGATAATGCTTATGAGGGTTGGGGTGTTGTCAAGTCAATTGAGTGCTTTGGCTGATAATACTCTTGAGGGTTGGGGTGTTGTCAGGTTGGGTGAGTACTTTGGCTGATAATGCTCTTGAGGGTTGGGGTGTTGTCAGGTTGGTTGAGTACTTTGGCTGATAATGCTCTTGAGAGTTGGGGTGTTGTCAGGTTGGTTGAGTACTTTGGCTGATAACGCTCTTGAGAGTTGGGGTGTTGTCAGGTTGGTTGAGTACTTTGGCTGATAACGCTCTTGAGAGTTGGGGTGTTGTCAGGTTGGTTGAGTACTTTGGCTGATAATGCTCTTGAGGGTTGGGGTGTTGTCAGTTTGGTTGAGTACTTTGGCTGATAATGCTCTTGAGGGTTGGGGTGTTGTCAGGTTGGTTAGTACTTTGGCTGATAATGCTCTTGAGGGTTGGGGTGTTGTCAGGTTGGTTAGTACTTTGGCTGATAATGCTCTTGAGGGTTGGGGTGTTGTCAGGTTGGTTAGTACTTTGGCTGATAATGCTCTTGAGGGTTGGGGTGTTGTCAGGTTGGTTAGTACTTTGGCTGATAATGCTCTTGAGGGTTGGGGTGTTGTCAGGTTGGTTAGTACTTTGGCTGATAATGCTCTTGAGGGTTGGGGTGTTGTCAGGTTGGTTAGTACTTTGGCTGATAACACTCTTGAGGGTTGGGGTGTTGTCAGGTTGGTTAGTACTTTGGCTGATAATGCTCTTGAGGGTTGGGGTGTTGTCAGGTTGGTTGAGTGCTTTGGCTGATAATGCTCTTGAGGGTTGGGGTGTTGTCAGGTTGGTTAGTACTTTGGCTGATAATGCTCTTGAGAGTTGGGGTGTTGTCAGGTTGGTTGAGTACTTTGGCTGATAATGCTCTTGAGAGTTGGGGTGTTGTCAGGTTGGTTGAGTACTTTGGCTGATAATGCTCTTGAGGGTTGGGGTGTTGTCAGGTTGGTTAGTACTTTGGCTGATAACGCTCTTGAGGGTTGGGGTGTTGTCAGGTTGGTTAGTACTTTGGCTGATAATGCTTATGAGGGTTGGGGTGTTGTCAGGTTGGTTGAGTACTTTGGCTGATAATGCTCTTGAGGGTTGGGGTGTTGTCAGGTTGGTTGAGTACTTTGGCTGATAATGCTCTTGAGGGTTGGGGTGTTGTCAGGTTGGTTGAGTACTTTGGCTGATAATGCTCTTGAGAGTTGGGGTGTTGTCAGGTTGGTTAGTACTTTGGCTGATAATGCTCTTGAGGGTTGGGGTGTTGTCAGGTTGGTTAGTACTTTGGCTGATAATGCTCTTGAGGGTTGGGGTGTTGTCAGGTTGGTTAGTACTTTGGCTGATAATGCTCTTGAGGGTTGGGGTGTTGTCAGGTTGGTTGAGTACTTTGGCTGATAATGCTCTTGAGAATTGGGTGTTGTCAGGTTGGTTAGTACTTTGGCTGATAATGCTCTTGAGGGTTGGGGTGTTGTCAGGTTGGTTGAGTACTTTGGCTGATAATGCTCTTGAGGGTTGGGGTGTTGTCAGGTTGGTTAGTACTTTGGCTGATAATGCTCTTGAGAGTTGGGGTGTTGTCAGGTTGGTTGAGTACTTTGGCTGATAATGCTCTTGAGAGTTGGGGTGTTGTCAGGTTGGTTGAGTACTTTGGCTGATAATGCTCTTGAGGGTTGGGGTGTTGTCAGGTTGGTTGAGTACTTTGGCTGATAATGCTCTTGAGAGTTGGGGTGTTGTCAGGTTGGTTAGTACTTTGGCTGATAATGCTCTTGAGAGTTGGGGTGTTGTCAGGTTGGTTGAGTACTTTGGCTGATAATGCTCTTGAGGGTTGGGGTGTTGTCAGGTTGGTTAGTACTTTGGCTGATAATGCTCTTGAGAGTTGGGGTGTTGTCAGGTTGGTTAGTACTTTGGCTGATAATGCTCTTGAGGGTTGGGGTGTTGTCAGGTTGGTTGCTGATAATGCTCTTGAGGGTTGGGGTGTTGTCAGGTTGGTTGAGTACTTTGGCTGATAATGCTCTTGAGGGTTGGGGTGTTGTCAGGTTGGTTGAGTACTTTGGCTGATAATGCTCTTGAGAGTTGGGGTGTTGTCAAGTTGGTTAGTACTTTGGCTGATAACACTCTTGAGAGTTGGGGTGTTGTCAGGTTGGTTAGTACTTTGGCTGATAATGCTCTTGAGAGTTGGGGTGTTGTCAGGTTGGTTGAGTACTTTGGCTGATAATGCTCTTGAGGGTTGGGGTGTTGTCAGGTTGGTTAGTACTTTGGCTGATAATGCTCTTGAGAGTTGGGGTGTTGTCAGGTTGGGTGAGTACTTTGGCTGATAACGCTCTTAAGGGTTGGGGTGTTGTCAGGTTGGTTGAGTACTTTGGCTGATAATGCTCTTGAGGGTTGGGGTGTTGTCAGGTTGGTTAGTACTTTGGCTGATAATGCTCTTGAGGGTTGGGGTGTTGTCAGGTTGGTTAGTACTTTGGCTGATAACGCTCTTGAGGGTTGGGGTGTTTTCAGGTTGGTTGAGTACTTTGGCTGATAATGCTCTTGAGGAATAGGGTGTTATTAAGTTGGTTAGTACTTTGGCTGATAATGCTCTTGAGGGTTGGGGTGTTGTCAGGTTGGTTGAGTACTTTGGCTGATAATGCTCTTGAGGGTTGGGGTGTTGTCAGGTTGGTTAGTACTTTGGCTGATAAAGCTCTTGATATTAGGGGTGTTGTTAGGTTGGTTAGTACTTTGGCTGATAACGCTCTTGAGAGTTGGGGTATTGTCAGCTTGGTTGAGTGCTTTGGCTGATAAAACTCTTGAGTGTTGGGGTGCTGTCAGCTTGGTTAGCACTTTGGCTGATAATGCCCTTGGGGGTTGGGGTGTTGTCAGGTTGGTTAGTACTTTGGCTGGTAATGCTCTTGACTGTTGGGCTATTGTCAGGTTGGTTGAGTGCTTTGGCTGATAACACTCTTGAGGGTTGGGGTGTTGTCAGGTTGGTTAGTACTTTGGCTGATAATGCTCTTGAGGGTTGGGGTATTGTCAGGTTGGTTAGTACTTTGGCTGATAATGCTCTTGAGGGTTGGGGTGTTGTCAGCTTGCTTAGTACCTTGTCTGATCATGCTCTTGAGGGTTGGGGTGTTGTCAGGTTGGTTGAGTACTTTGGCTGATAATGCTCTTGAGGGTTGGGGTGTTGTCAGGTTGGTTGAGTACTTTGGCTGATAATGCTCTTGAGGGTTGGGGTGTTGTCAGGTTGGTTGAGTACTTTGGCTGATAATGCTCTTGAGGGTTGGGGTGTTGTCAGGTTGGTTAGTACTTTGGCTGATAACACTCTTGAGGGTTGGGGTGTTGTCAGGTTGGTTAGTACTTTGGCTGATAATGCTCTTGAGGGTTGGGGTGTTGTCAGGTTGGTTGAGTACTTTGGCTGATAATGCTCTTGAGGGTTGGGGTGTTGTCAGGTTGGTTAGTACTTTGGCTGATAATGCTCTTGAGAGTTGGGGTGTTGTCAGGTTGGTTAGTACTTTGGCTGATAATGCTCTTGAGAGTTGGGGTGTTGTCAGGTTGGTTAGTACTTTGGCTGATAATGCTCTTGAGGGTTGGGGTGTTGTCAGGTTGGTTAGTACTTTGGCTGATAATGCTCTTGAGGGTTGGGGTGTTGTCAGGTTGGTTAGTACTTTGGCTGATAATGCTCTTGAGGGTTGGGGTGTTGTCAGGTTGGTTAGTACTTTGGCTGATAATGCTCTTGAGGGTTGGGGTGTTGTCAGGTTGGTTGAGTACTTTGGCTGATAATGCTCTTGAGAGTTGGGGTGTTGTCAGGTTGGTTAGTACTTTGGCTGATAATGCTCTTGAGGGTTGGGGTGTTGTCAGGTTGGTTAGTACTTTGGCTGATAATGCTCTTGAGGGTTGGGGTGTTGTCAGGTTGGTTAGTACTTTGGCTGATAATGCTCTTGAGAGTTGGGGTGTTGTCAGGTTGGTTTAGTACTTTGGCTGATAATGCTCTTGAGAGTTGGGGTGTTGTCAGGTTGGTTGAGTACTTTGGCTGATAATGCTCTTGAGGGTTGGGGTGTTGTCAGGTTGGTTAGTACTTTGGCTGATAATGCTCTTGAGGGTTGGGGTGTTGTCAGGTTGGTTAGTACTTTGGCTGATAATGCTCTTGAGAGTTGGGGTGTTGTCAGGTTGGTTGAGTACTTTGGCTGATAATGCTCTTGAGAGTTGGGGTGTTGTCAGGTTGGTTAGTACTTTGGCTGATAATGCTCTTGAGGGTTGGGGTGTTGTCAGGTTGGTTAGTACTTTGGCTGATAATGCTCTTGAGGGTTGGGGTGTTGTCAGGTTGGTTGAGTACTTTGGCTGATAACGCTCTTGAGAGTTGGGGTGTTGTCAGGTTGGTTGAGTACTTTGGCTGATAATGCTCTTGAGATTTGGGGTGTTGTCAGGTTGGTTAGTACTTTTGCTGATAATGCTCTTGAGAGTTGGGGTGTTGTCAGGTTGGTTTAGTACACTGGCTGATAATGCTCTTGAGAGTTGGGATATTGTCAGCTTGATTGAGTTGGTTAGTACTTTTGCTAATAACACTCTTGAGGGTTGGGGTGTTGTCAGGTTGGTTAGCACTTTGGTTGAGGGTTGGGATTCTTGTCAGGTTGGTTGAGTGCTTTGGATGATAATGCTCTTGAGGGTTGGGGTGTTGTCAGGTTGGTTAGTACTTTGGCTGATAATGCTCTTGAGATTTGGGGTGTTGTCAGGTTGGTTAGTACTTTGGCTGATAATGCTCTTGAGAGTTGGGGTGTTGTCAGGTTGGTTGAGTACTTTGGCTGATAATGCTCTTGAGAGTTGGGGTGTTGTCAGGTTGGTTGAGTACTTTGGCTGATAACGCTCTTGAGTGTTGGGGTTTTGTTAGGTTGGTTAGCACTTTGGCTGATAATGCCCTTGGGGGTTGGGGTGTTGTCAGGTTGGTTAGTACTTTGGCTGGTAATGCTCTTGACTGTTGGGCTATTGTCAGGTTGGTTGAGTGCTTTGGCTGATAATGCTCTTGAGAGTTGGGGTGTTGTCAGGTTGGTTAGTACTTTGGCTGATAATGCTCTTGAGGGTTGGGGTATTGTCAGGTTGGTTAGTACTTTGGCTGATAATGCTCTTGAGGGTTGGGGTGTTGTCAGCTTGCTTAGTACCTTGTCTGATCATGCTCTTGAGGGATGGGGTGTTATCAGGTTGGTTAGTACTTTGGCTGATAAAGCTCTTGAGGGTTGGGGTATTGTCAGGTTGGTTAGTACTTTGGCTGATAATGCTCTTGAGGGTTGGGGTGTTGTCAGGTTGGTTAGTACTTTGGCTGATAATGCTCTTGAGGGTTGAGGTGTTGTCAGGTTGGTTAGTACTTTGGCTAATAACACTCTTGAGGGTTGGGGTGTTGTCAGGTTGGTTAGTACTTTGGCTGATAATGCTCTTGAGGGTTGGGGTCTTGTCAGGTTGGTTGAGTGCTTTGGATGATAATGCTCTTGAGGGTTGGGGTGTTGTCAGGTTGGTTAGTACTTTGGCTGATAATGCTCTTGAGATTTGGGGTGTTGTCAGGTTGGTTAGTACTTTGGCTGATAATGCTCTTGAGAGTTGGGGTGTTGTCAGGTTGGTTTAGTACATTGGCTGATAACGCTCTTGAGAGTTGGGGTATTGTCAGCTTGATTGAGTTGGTTAGTACTTTGGCTAATAACACTCTTGAGGGTTGGGGTGTTGTCAGGTTGGTTAGCACTTTGGTTGATAATGCCCTTGGGGGTTGGGGTGTTTTCAGGTTGGTTAGTACTTTGGCTGGTAATGCTCTTGAGGGTTGGGGTCTTGTCAGGTTGGTTGAGTGCTTTGGATGATAACGCTCTTGAGGGTTGGGGTGTTGTCAGGTTGGTTAGTACTTTGGCTGATAATGCTCTTGAGATTTGGGGTGTTGTCAGGTTGGTTAGTACTTTGGCTGATAATGCTCTTGAGAGTTGGGGTGTTGTCAGGTTGGTTTAGTACATTGGCTGATAACACTCTTGAGAGTTGGGGTATTGTCAGCTTGATTGAGTTGGTTAGTACTTTGGCTAATAACACTCTTGAGGGTTGGGGTGTTGTCAGGTTGGTTAGCACTTTGGTTGATAATGCCCTTGGGGGCTGGGGTGTTATCAGGTTGGTTAGTACTTTGGCTGATAATGCTCTTGAGGGTTGGGGTCTTGTCAGGTTGGTTGAGTGCTTTGGATGATAACGCTCTTGAGGGTTGGGGTGTTGTCAGGTTGGTTAGTACTTTGGCTGATAATGCTCTTGAGATTTGTGGTGTTGTCAGGTTGGTTAGTACTTTGGCTGATAATGCTCTTGAGAGTTGGGGTGTTGTCAGGTTGGTTTAGTACTATGGCTGATAACGCTCTTGAGAGTTGGGGTATTGTCAGCTTAGTTGAGTGCTTTGGCTGATAACGCTCTTGAGTGTTGGGGTGTTGTCAGGTTGGTTAGCACTTTGGCTGATAATGCCCTTGGGGGTTGGGGTGTTGTCAGGTTGGTTAGTACTTTGGCTGGTAATGCTCTTGACTGTTGGGCTATTGTCAGGTTGGTTGAGTGCTTTGGCTGATAACGCTCTTGAGTGTTGTGGTGCTGTCAGGTTGGTTAGCACTTTGGCTGATAATGCCCTTGGGGGTTGGGGTGTTGTCAGGTTGGTTAGTACTTTGGCTGGTAATGCTCTTGACTGTTGGGCTATTGTCAGGTTGGTTGAGTGCTTTGGCTGATAACGCTCTTGAGGGCTGGGGTGTTGTCAGGTTGGTTAGTACTTTGGCTGATAATGCTCTTGAGGGTTGGGGTATTGTCAGGTTGGTTAGTACTTTGGCTGATAATGCTCTTGAGGGTTGGGTTTTTTCAGCTTGCTTAGTACCTTGTCTGATCATGCTCTTGAGGGATGGGGTGTTATCAGGTTGGTTAGTACTTTGGCTGATAACGCTCTTGAGGGTTGGGGTATTGTCAGGTTGGTTGAGTACTTTGGCTGATAATGCTCTTGAGGGTTGGGGTGTTGTCAGGTTGGTTGAGTACTTTGGCTGATAATTCTCTTGAGAGTTGGGGTGTTGTCAGGTTGGTTAGTACTTTGGCTGATAAAGCTCTTGAGGGTTGGGGTATTGTCAGGTTGGTTAGTACTTTGGCTGATAATGCTCTTGATGATTGGGGTGTTGGCAGGTTGGTTAGTACTTTGGCTGATAATGCTCTTGAGGGTTGGGGTGTTGTCAGGTTGTTTAGTACTTTGGCTGATAATGCTCTTGAGGGTTGAGGTGTTGTCAGGTTGGTTAGTACTTTGGCTAATAACACTCTTGAGGGTTGGGGTGTTGTCAGGTTGGTTAGTACTTTGGCTGATAATGCTCTTGAGGGTTGGGGTCTTGTCAGGTTGGTTGAGTGCTTTGGATGATAACGCTCTTGAGGGTTGGGGTGTTGTCAGGTTGGTTAGTACTTTGGCTGATAATGCTCTTGAGATTTGGGGTGTTGTCAGGTTGGTTAGTACTTTGGCTGATAATGCTCTTGAGAGTTGGGGTGTTGTCAGGTTGGTTTAGTACATTGGCTGATAATGCTCTTGAGAGTTGGGGTATTGTCAGCTTGATTGAGTTGGTTAGTACTTTGGCTAATAACACTCTTGAGGGTTGGGGTGTTGTCAGGTTGGTTAGCACTTTGGTTGATAATGCCCTTGGGGGTTGGGGTGTTTTCAGGTTAGTTAGTACTTTGGCTGGTAATGCACGTGACTGTTGGGCTATTGTCAGGTTGGTTGAGTGCTTTGGCTGATAATGCTCTTGAGGGTTGGGGTGTTGTCAGGATGGTTAGTACTTTGGCTGATAATGCTCTTGATGGTTGGGGTGTTGTCAGGTTGGTTGAGTACATTGGCTGATAATGCTCTTGAGAGTTGGGGTGTTGTCAGGTTGGTTAGTACTTTGGCTGATTGGCTGATAATGCTCTTGATGTTGGGGTGTTGTCAGGTTGGTTGAGTACTTTGGCTGATAATGCTCTTGATGTTGGGGTGTTGTCAGGTTGGTTGAGTACTTTGGCTGATAATGCTCTTGAGGGTTGGGGTGTTGCCAGGTTGGTTGAGTACTTTGGCTGATAATTCTCTTGAGAGTTGGGGTGTTGTCAGGTTGGTTAGTACTTTGGCTGATAATGCTCTTGAGGGTTGGGGTGTTGTCAGGTTGGTTGAGTACTTTGGCTGATACTTCTCTTAATGGTTGGGGTTTTGTCAGGTTGGTTGAGTACTTTGGCTGATAATACTTTTGAGAGATGGGGTGTTGTCAGGTTGGTTAGTACTTTTGCTGATTGGCTGATAATTCCCGAGAGTTGGGGTGTTGTCAGGTTGGTTAGTACTTTGGCTGATAATGCCCTTGAGGGTTGGGGTGTTGTCAGGTTGGTTGAGAACTTTGGCTGATAATTCTCTTGATGTTTGGGTGTTGTCAAGTTGGTTAGTACTTTGGCTGATAAAGCTCTTGATGGTTGGGTTGTTGTCAGGTTGGTTTAGTAATTTGGCTGATAATGCTCTTGAGTGTTGGGGTGTTGTCAGGTTGGTTAGTACTTTGGCTGATAAAGCTCTTGATGGTTGGGGTGTTGTCAGGTTGGTTTAGTAATTTGGCTGATAATGCTCTTGAGGGTTGGGGTCTTGTCAGGTTTGTTGAGTACTTTGGTTGATAATGCTCTTGAGGATTGGGGTCTTGTCAGGTTGGTTGAGTACTTTGGATGATAACACTCTTGATGGTTGCAGTGTTGTCAGGTTGGTTGAGTACTTTGGCTGATAATGCTCTTGATGTTGGGGTGTTGTCAGGTTGGTTGAGTACTTTGGCTGATAATGCTCTTGATGTTGGGGTGTTGCCAGGTTGGTTAGTAATTTGGCTGATGATGCTCTTGAGGGTTGGAGTGTTGTCTGGTTGGTTAGTACTTTGGGTGATAATGCTCTTGAGAGTTGTGGTGTTGCCAGGTTAGTTGAGTACTTTGGCTGATAATGCTCTTGAGTACTTGGGGTGTTGTCAGGTTGGTTAGTACTTTTGCTGATAATGCTCTTGACTACTTGCGGTGTTGTCAGGTTGGTTGAGTACTTTGTGTGCTACTGTAAGCTGGTTGAACTTCAAAAGAGAAAGATATTCCAGCCAGTCAAGTTGAACTAGGTTGTTGCAATGGAGTGTCCTGTATGCCGTACCTGTGACAAATCTTGCTATGTGGTAGTAACAGGAGGATTGTTTGTTCAGGTTAGTTTTAGAGAAGTTAGTAAATACTGATGAGGCATAGAGGAGAATTGAGAGAAGATGGGTTCCTGCAATGGCAATCCTAGCAAAATTATATATATATATATATATATATATATATATATATATATATATATATATATATATATATATATATATATATATCTATATATATATATCTTTATTTATTTATTTATTTATTTATTTTAATTTATGCTTACATGGAGCAGAGCACAGCAGAGCCGAATGGAGCTCATACATACATTACCACCATCTGGCAGACATTTAAAAATAGAAACCAGATGTAATTATTTATTTATAGGTGTGTTTAAGCATGTTTGCATGGTGGGATGCTCAGCAACACTAACACATAGCCTAGTACTATATGTGAAGGTATACTAGCTTTTAAACATCCAACTAGCTACATGGGTAGAGTTACGGTCTTATGTACAGGAGGTCCTGGGTTTAAGCCTATAACAGGCAGAATATGTCTGTAAATAAATGTACTGTTTTTCTTTAATTTCATTAAACTATTGTGAGTTTTTGGCACTGATGAGCTCTGCTAAGCACTATTCATTCATAATAAGCAGTACATAAACATGCTAATGGCTACCAATGTTTGCATGGTGCTAAGGCTCACTAAAACCATGATTTGGTGAGTTTTCACACTGCTTGGTTTCACTTAGCTGGTTTGCACACTGCTAATTGACGCAATGCTTTTTTAATGTTGCTCAATGACATGTAAGGGCTGGAAAACAGCCTACATTAAGCCCAATAGGTAGGAATTTTGCAGCAATCATTAGAGCTCAAGCAACTGTTGATATGGCTTGCAGTGTTGGCAAAGGTGTACGCTTTCGGGCACAGAGGAGGGTTGTTCAGGAGTCCTGGGTCATGGTCAGGCTCTTTGTTTAAAACCACAAACCCAGGCTGATGCAGGGTGGATTCCAGGGTTTAGAATGCAAGGCAGAGACCTGGGACCTTTTGCCAGGGAACTCACCAGAGTTATTGGTATCCCCCACACAGGTGAGCAGTGTCATCACCATTGTCATGACCTGAAAATGAAAAATAGAGGATCCCTATACACCTAGGTCCAGGAAGCTTGAGATGGGAATGCCCTGCAAATATGTAAGTCTGTTGTCCACTGTCTTACCAAAATCCAAGCTGAATGTCTGCAAAGCTGGTATGCATAATGGTGGGGTTCTCTCCAAAAAGCTGCAACTGAGAGGCTCACAATGTCAAGTCCCATGCCGGACGCCTGGCCAGGTTGCACCGTGAGTGTGGTAAGTACGGATATATTATGCTAACTGTAGTGCAATAAGCAAGAAAGAGTAAAGCATTTACTGCAATAAATTATACACGAGAAAAAGTGCAGTGCAATAATTGGGCAAGTAGAACTGTAGTGCAATAAATGAACAATAAGAACTGTATTTCAATACAACAATAACAATACCAATAACAGTAAGCCAATGTTGTGCAGCAGGATTGTGTTGCCAAAACCATTGCAGTAGAGCTGTATGCATTGTTTGTCTCTGGTAAGGTTGCTGCAGTCAAGTGTAACACTGTAATACCTGTAGCCAGCAAATCTAATGGCCTGCAGACTCTATTACTTAACTCATAGTCCTGTTCAAGGCTGTCTCCAGGCCAGTATCATTCACATAATGCTCTCTCTGCTTCAGACATCAGGTAATAAAGGTATATGGTTGAGGTAGCCCAGTCCATGGGCAGATATTGTGTGTGGACATCACAGGTATTTCAAACCAATAACAATAAAATGTGTTTACTAACATTATTGATTCCTAAATATTTCTTATTTAATATATGCAGCATGCTTGTATTCCATGCATGTGTATTCTACTGTCACTGCAGTCTAGTCTTCTACTTCTTTCGGCTTTTTCCTGGTTATGGGTCGCCACAACGGATCATCTGTCTGCTCATGATTGGCAGTGGAGTTTTATGGTGTCGAGTTGCCAGCCCGGCACCTAACCTTCCACAGATGGCACACACACCTGCACACACACTCACACCTAGGGCCAATTTAGAGTGTCCAATCCACCTACTGCATGTCTTTGGCATGTGAGAGGAAACTGAAGCACTGGGAGGAAACCCATGTGACCACAGGGAGGATATGCAGACTCCACACAGAAGGCACCCAGCCGAGAATCAAACCGAAGAACCTCTTGCTGTGAGGCGGCAATGCTATCTGCTGCACCACCATGGCTGCCCATTATACAATTGTTATCAAATAATAACACTGTAATAGTACCAGAATGCCAGAGGATTTCCTATAACTTGTATTGCTCAATTCATAGTATAGTTCCAGGTAATCTCTAGGTAAGTATCAGTCACAATAGTCAGCAGGGACTCAGTTGCTCAGTTTGTTAATGGCTTTTTATGCAGTACATGTTGCCACACACAGTCCTGGGTTTGAATCCAGGGGTTTGTACACTATATTTTCAGTATCAGTCATGTAATGCTCACATTTTCTCTGTCACTGAAAACACAACATATATGGGTGAGGTAGTCCATATTATGAGCATATATTATGTTAAGATTTCACAGAATGTTAACATCAGCACCGAGAATGTGTTCATCAACATTGCTGATCCTTAAATAAAGCTGTGCAATCCCAATATGGCTGTATCCTTTGCATATCTGTGGTAAGTTGCTGCAGTCAATTATTACATTATTTGCAGATGTCCCCTGCAGTCACAGCTGTTGTGTTCTACTCCCATGCCTGCCAACTAAGGCATGACAACTGTTTAGTTTACTTACTGTACACAAGCATGCCGCTCAAGTGTCACAATTTCCAGTAATGCAATTAAAAATGTCTAATCTGTCTGTCACATGATTAGCAGATAAACTATTATCTGGAATACAATGTATTACCTAATCCATTTACAGATCATCTGGGTAGTTATACAAGTCCACATTATGTGAAACTGTTCTGGATAGTGGTGTACCTGCATTAGTTATTGCTTGACCCATACTGCCCCATGGTAACAGCTTGACAGGTATGTACATGTTACATCAGCTTTGGGAGAAATGTAGTCACTGTACTCAAAACTGACACTACACACTTGTAGAGTATTTATTACCAGTGTTTTCAGGGATATAGTCTATATTCATAGGTTCATAGGTTCATACTAGGCTATCTGCCCTAGGGCATTTCTAAGCCTAGCCAGAATGTGTTTGGCTTTCGCCACCCATTTTAAATTTATTTTCCTATGCCCTTTTTCGAGGTTAGTATACTGTGCCTCTGTCTAACAGTGACACAGAAGTGATACCCGGGGTAAACCTTTGATCTCCCATCCACTCATCAAGATTCCTCTTGAAGAGAGTCAATGAGGGACTCTGCCTAACCTGGACTGGGATTTTATTCCAGAGTGAAGGGAGCCTTTGGGTTATGAATCTGTCCCTCCAGCATGTCCTATTTATTTCAGTGCTAAGGTTCAAGTCTCTCGAGCACGTAGCTCGATAGGATTTGGATTTTCTGAGGTGCAGCATGTCCATTAATTCCGGGTTGGACATGGCTTTATACGTCAGGCACAGATCACCTCTGAACAGGCGGTATGCCACTGAGTAGAGCTGGAGTTTCTTTAACCGGGCAGCATATGGCATCTGTTTGAGCCCTTTGATCCTCTTGGTGAGGTACTTTTGGGGTCTTTCCAGTTGCTGCAGGTGTCTGGTAAGGTACATCCCAAAAGGGGCATTGTACTCTATTATGGGCCTGATGAGGGATGAGTAAAGAGGCACGATGACCTCCCCTGATCTAGATGTGAATCCCTTCATGATTAGGTGGGCTATATAAAATGTTTTTCTAACCACTTTGGCCACGTGGTTGTCAAATGAGAGATTGCTATCAACTTGGGTCCCCAGGTCCCTAATTACTTCTTCTGTACTTAATGGATTACCACCTATTTGGTAATTTGTGGGCACTTTGTTTTTGCCAAAGGGGATGACTATACACTGTTGGCATTTAGATTGAGGCCATGGCACTGGCACCAGTTGTCTGTTTCTATAAGGCCCTTTTGGAGGATGCTTGTGTCAGCTGGAGAGTCGATTATGGCACCCAGTTTGCAGTCAGCTGCGAACTTTGTCAGCCACAGTCCTTCCATGTTGGCCTGTACCTCCAAGAAATATATACTGAACAAGAGAGGTCCCAGGACTGAACCTTGTGGGACACCACTTGTAACTGGTTTGGAGTCTGACATGGCTCCAGCAATTCTAACCATGTGGGTTCTGTCCTTGAGCCAGTTTGCAATCCATCTAGTAACATAGGGGTTTATATTTAAGCTGGTGAGCTTATCTATAATGCCCGAGTGAGGTATTGTATCGAAGGCTTTTGTGAGGTCCAGGTAGGCTGTGTGGACCACCTTCCCCTCGTCAATGGCCTTGGTGACTGTTTCAAAGAAATCAACCAGGTTTAAGAGGCAGGATCTGCCCTTAACAAAGCCAAACTGGGTAGGATCCAGTGTCTGTAGGTCCCCAATATCTTTATTTATGAGGTCCATGATGATCCTTTCCATAGCTTTGCAGACCAAGCTAGTCAGACTTATGGGGCGATAGTTTCCAGGATCCATTGAGGTACCACCTGTATGGAGAGGGACCACTGTTGCTGTACGCCACTCTTTGGGTACATATCCTGTAGTAAGGCTGAGATTGAACAGTAGTTTTATGTTTGGGTTTAGCTCTTCTTGGAGTTCATGTAGGATGCAGCCTGGGACACCGTCTGGTCCCATTGATGCTGTGTTTTTTGCTTTGGAGAGGGCGGCTCTTACCTGAGCATCTGAGATGTCAGGGGGGCAGCACTCTGCTGGGATAGATATTTGCCCTTTTGGTAGGGGGGAGAAGTTTGCGCTGAACCTGTCAGCTAGGATGCTGGCAATGTCTGTGGGTTCAGTGTATTTTTTGTCATTTTGGACTAATTCTGAGCATATCTGGGAATTACCACCCAGGTTCCTAACATAACTAAAGAAAGCCTTGTGATTATCCTTAGTGTCCTGTGCAATTTTTCTCTCAAAGCTGGACTTAGACAATTTTATGAGTGCCCGTAGTTTTTTGCTAATACTGATCAGTGATGCCTTCCCTTTTTGGGATTTTGCTCTTATCATTTAGTAGCTTCCTCCTTCTATTGTATAGTTTGTTTATGGCTGGGGTCCACCAGACAGGACGTCTACCTTTGGATTTGTATATCGTCTGCCTTTGGATATTGTCAGTAATGGAATGATTCTGTCTCTCTCTCTCTCCCCACCCCTTATCTCCATGCATTTATTACTGTTATTTATTATTATGATTTAATATTAACATATTTTGCTAATTTAACTATATTTTGGAAAAATGTGGTTGATTATTGTTATGTTTTATTATGATTTAAAAATAACATATTTTGTTTAGCGATATTTTGGAAAATGTGGTTGATTATTGTTGTTTTATTATGATGCAATATTAACATATCTAGTAAATTAACTGTTTTGTGGCTTTGTGGTTTACTTGACACTGGCATGCTGTTCCCATACTGATTGTTATGTTACTTAATGTAGTGTTGCATATAATATACATTAATATGTGATAATCCAATGCAAGTATTAGTAATGAGGCAACCAGGCTCTTCATAAAATCAACTGTCAGTCGAGCTATTTATTGGCAGTATATAAAAAATCAACTGGGTAAGCGCTTTCGCTAAAAAGCTTCTTCAGACCATATGACCACATATAACATCCAACGCTCTTTAAATAGACTTCATCTTTTAAAATTCATCAAATCACGAATAAGCATCAATTAAGTTAAAGTAACAGTGCATAAAAATCCATTAGAATGCCTTTAAAAGCACACCAGCTATCAAAATACAATATATACAAAAGCAAAAGCATCGGGAACATTCAAAACATTCCAAACGGATTACTAATGTAACGACCACAGCTTAAAAACTCTGCCAGAGAGATTCGCACAAAATAAATAGAAATTTCATTTCTGTACCCTCCTGTTTCTGAGCATCGACTTAAGAAGCTTTTTAGTGAAAGCGCTTACCCACTTGATTTTTTATATATTGCCAATAAATATCTGGACTGACAGTTGATTTCATGAAGAGCCCGGTTGCCTCATTACAAATACTCACATTGGGTTATCATTTATTACTTTGGTTTGCAGTGAGGTGTTTATCCTGTGGAGGACTTATTTATCTACGTATTATTCATTAATATGTATTTGGATGAATAAATATGATGCTCAATTCTGTTAATACTAACAATGGTTTGGTTATTACTAACAGTAACTTAATGCTATACCTCAGTTACAACAGCATTTCAAGATAGGCCAGTTCCAACCGATCCCCCTATCTTGCTTTAACCGGCTGTGCACCGAGTCCCACACATCTAGGACCCAGACCAGTGGTTCCCCCTCTACTTCCCCTGTACTACCTGCTGCACTGGGTAGTACTGTCCCACAGGACAGGGCTGGGCCCCCCATCTCGGAGTGATGGCAAAGGAGGTGTTGTCACCCAGGTGGAGCTGACAGTTTTGGTGCATAGGATAGTCCACCATGGTTATGACTGCTGCCTGCACCAGATTGAGGGCAAGCTGGCCAACCTGGTGGGGAAGCCTCACCCTAGTGCCCACCCTCATGCACAGCCACCCTTGGGGCAGTGATGGAGCAGTCCTGACAGTCCCATGGGTAGGGACGTGAGCCACTCTGCTGCTGTCTGGAGGCACATGGGACTCAGATTCCACACCACCCTCCCTATTCAAGGTGTTCACCCCCTCATGTGTCACACGCCACCCCTGTCTGCTGTCTTGTCTGTCTTGTCTGTTTGCAAATGCATCCTCACCTACAACTTGTCTCCCCCACACGTACCTATATCCCTTCCCCAACATTCCACTCTTACCTTAAAAAAAAAATGGACATTTGTTCCCCCAAAAAAATATCACCCCATACATTTATCTCCATTTTGCACACATAATTCGGTCCAATTGGCTTGACAACGCACTTATGTTGTCCTCAGCACTCTCTCTGGGGTTTGAGAATCTAAGTTCATCTACAAATTCTGTCAAAGTGCGTAACTGTTGCTGTACAAGAAATGGAGAGTTATGGTCCTTTCCTACACCCCTCCTGCACATCCCTCCCTGCTTTTCAATATTTTTTCTCCCTGTTTGCCTCATTTCACCACTTTCCTATCTCCCCTTTTTTCTTTTCTTTATATTTTTAGAGTGGCGCTGCATGATGCGCCATGTCACACAGCTTAACTAAGCTCAGCTAAATAGAGATATAATGACTATATGTGTTTCTAATATTGTAAGACACATGTACACAATAACCACATCTGCCATGTTTTGAACCCGACCCCATCACACCTGCAGCACACTGCATTAACCCGCCACATCACGCAACTCTTAATTAAAACAGGTGGTTTAAACAAAATATAGCAATTGCCAATTACAGTCATTAGGTGTGTTTCAGTAGAGCTGCGTGCTGCACTGCACTACGCAAACTGGAATAAAAAAAGTAATGGAAAAAATGGGAGGTACCTTGGGTTCTGGTGAAATAGCACACCCCTAGACAGCCAAATGCATGTTAATGAATGTAACTGAGACCTGTGATAGCAGATAAATGTGCCCTTTTATCAGAAACATGTAGAAAGTCACTTGCTGAACCATTAATGATAAAATACCTGTTCAACTGGGACTCTGGTACAGAAATACATCCATATAAAGACATGCACATACTAATGGATATAGAAAATATATGGCACAGCCTGTATGTGCAAACATATATCTTGCAAATGCACCTGTTGGAGTGGTAACTCAGTAACGCAGTCTGTTAAATGCCTTGCATACAGTATATGTTGCCACACACAGTCCTGGGTTCAAATCCAGTGTTGTGTTGTATTTCAATTGCATTATTGTGAAGTCAGAAATTAATGAAAGATCCATGCACTCATTATCCATACAAAGCATTGCAAATTAAATAAAGGCTTTTCAGTGCTGGCAGTCACAGGCCTGCAGGTAGAGACACACTTCACATATCCATATAGCATTGCTATATGTCACTTAGTACTCCATTATTTACACAGTTGCCTAGCATAAGTACCTTAAACGCATGGTGTAATTGGAGTGTAAAGGGTACCCTCATCCTGGCTCTACCTCTACAACAAGGCTGACACAGTTGACACAGATACTCCTACAACTTGTTGTCCTCTAAAGTGTTCACACTCCCTGCCTATGCCTATTACCTGCAGCAGCAGCTGCAGCCTGTGGTACACACAGCTCTATGTAAAAGTTTCTGCTACAGACCTACTCTCTGCGACAATGCAGTCTCCTCATCCCAGTAATGTCCATCCCAACAGCTAAGAAAGGGGCCCTGTTCTACATGAAGGCCTTATATATTGCACAGTGGTTACATATCATTGGCTAATGATAGTGCAACTCATCTGTTTTGGCTGCAGTTAGCATATGAGAGTCACAGATTGATTTATAGGCAATTACCTGCTAGTGAGAAGCATGTTGTTAAAATGCAAGCAGGTATCTATGGGCAAACATTCTGTATGACACTTTCCTCACACAGAGCACACCTCTGTGAACCATAAATAGTAGCACATTTCAACAGAGGAGTACCGCACTCCACCAGGTATGTAACTGTTTTTTGTGTATAACAGGATGCAGATGGGATGATAGAGGTATGGGTAATAGGGATTACAGCAGTAAGTCTGTATTAGATCTGTGGTAATGACATGTCATTAATGCCCTGCTGTCTTACACATACAGGGGATGTACAATATATCAGGGTTGTATTGTCTTTTTTCATTGTGGCACACTGGTGTTAGACTGTCCCTATACAGTGGGCGTAAGAGCATTCTACTGTCTGTCTTGCATTGGTCTTATGACATATTATTGGATGTCTGGCCTTAGGGGACACACCACAGTGGACCGGAGTGGTGGGTGTATGATCATACAGCAGAATCTCTCATGGCACACAGTGAACTACCTCAATAATGATACTGTCTCAGTTGCATCCGCACACATAGTATGTTGCCACACTGTGGGGTATGAAATGTGTGAAAATCAGTCAATATTGCTGGCCATTTTGTTCTTGCTGAATCTGTACATAGTGGACATCCATGTATTTGATCCTGTAATGTGTTCCTCCTTTTGGGGTCTTTCAGGATTAATGTATCGTAAATGGCATGACTCCTTCTCAGATGAGGAGAATAAACTAATACTTCAAGGACTGTGGCATGTTCATCACATCCTCCTATTCAGAGAGATGCATAACGTGGAACAGTGGGCTGTATTGTGGGCAGACCTTGTCTGGGATGTGAATGAGACTGGCCACCAGGACAGGACATATGAGCAGGTTCGACACTGTGCTACGGACATGGTGAATGCTGTACGATGAAGGAGAGCAGATGTAGCCAGGGATCGTGCAGTCACTGATGGAGGGCCTGCAGTAGAACAGTTACCTCATGGCCACTGAAGACGTCCTGACAAACCTAGGGGCACACAATAGCTCCCAGGCATACATCACACCATACATCGTAGAGGTGGGTGCCACAGTGTCCACAGCAAGGGAGCATGCAGGTAAGCTTATTGTAATCATCATTATAAAACTCTAGCAGTCATTCTGTCAGGCTGTACACCCCTTTACTTGGGTGTGAGGTCTATGTTCTGGGGGGGGGGTTAATCTCAGTTATACACTCATACTCAGAATGTTACCAATACAGCAAGTAACACAGTAGCTACTGTATATGTGAGATATACAGAAGTATTACCATGTTGTGCTGCAACATGCAGTGGTACTGACATTACCCCACCCTCACCTTTTCACAGGTCTGTCAGGTATTGCCCAAGGCTGTGGTCCTGCTCTTGGTAAGCTTGATACTGTTTTGTTATGGAACATATATATGCTTTTAAGGTTAAGGGCCAGGATAATTCCCTGTGTACACTTAATCTTGTGTGTAACCAGAGTAGAATGTTTGTATGTTCCAGTTTGGAACATTTACCGAAGTGTCCTAGAGTGGGTAATCACGTGAATGTGGTTGAACGAGCAGAAACACTTTCACAGTTATAGTTCGGAGTGAATAAACCTTCTGGTGTACATGAGGCAATTAATCCAACATGCCTTGTAAAAAACAAAAGGTCAATGGTACATACCTTAGGCATTGGAACTTGTATTTGTATATATTTGTTAAGATAGATGTACTGAGTTTTATGTATTGTTTTATCAGGTATAATTTCATATTGTATACCTAAAAGGTACATTGTACTGGTGAAGTGTCATGTGAATTACCTGATGTGCATGTTATAAAGACCTTGAGTCAAATGTGTATTTTGCTGTGAGGAAGTCTGCTGTACATGAAAGCAGATATGAGAAGATGTGAGACTAGTAATGCAGTTGTTGATCCTCATTATTATGAGTCTTGGTGGAATTCGCAGGTAATAATGTACTGCTTTTGTCTTGGTTTCTGCAGGTGGCTGGGGGGGGGGTTGGGATATCTTCCCCACACAAATTGATGTCAGTGTCTGTTCAGACTCTGATGATGATGGTGGCCACAGTGAAGCACAAGTGGGGTTGTCAGGGACTGAACCTGTCCCAGAGGTTGACATCACTCTTCTGCCCCGTTGTCATTGCATATAGTCAGTATGCCTACACATACCCAGTCCCCACAGGCCTCAAATATTGGACATTCAGAGGACGGAGACATTGAACATGGCAGTGTGGCAACTATGGCTTCAGTGAGTATAGACACTGGCAATAGCCAGAGAGCTGGTGAGGTCTTACACAGTCGGATTGGCAGGGTGGTCATAGGACGACTGCTGTTTGTACGCCACTTGTTTCAGGTGTCACATCACTGATCATTCACTGCATGTTTTGGGCCATGGAGGCACAGGCATGCTCTGAACAGAACACCAGATGTATGCTTAGGGTTATGGATGCAGCACAGTCTGACATCCGTGACTGCCTTGACTGCATTGGGGACACCCTGGATCGGTTCACTGATTTATTTATTTTATTTTATTTATTTGCTTGCATTTGTTGACCGGGAGAATCCACTGGGCCATGTCAGCCCATTTTCAGTGGAGGCCCGGGGAGAAAAGCTCCACAAGAAATTATATTACATTACATTAATATCAATAGTAACAACGAGATTTGATAATAGACAAAATTCAGAGTAAGAAGCACTAAGTAACATTAAAGTAAGCCATAGGCTTTCATGAGAAACATGAACTGCAAATGACAAATGAGGAATAATAAGAGAGGTTACATATTTACAGCAGTATTTAGTATAAAATCATTATGGTATGCTATAGACTTTCATAAGAAACAGTCATTGCAAAAGCAAGGGAGGTTTAGTAGAATAGGAAATTAATATATGCACATTTAAAGAAATCTGGTAAAGAAAATGCATATTAGGTAATCATGTATCTATGGAGTATTCTAGAAAAAAAAGTAGAAGGAGGGGCTTTAGGTAGGAGCATGAGAAGGACATTCCCATGTGGAGGATAGGTGTGAAAATAGGCAGGTCTTCAAGTTATTATGGTTAGACATGTTGCATAGTTGAGAGGGGAGAGAGTTCCATAGTTTAGCTATGGTGCAGGCTAGTAATAGCTGGCCTGGGGATGAGAGGGTTTGAATACTTGAAGGAGATTTTGGCTCTCAGATCTTAGGGAACGGGAGGGTATGTAGGGCATTAGGGCTGTGGCCAGGGACATTCAGCCAGTTTGAAGGTGAGCTTGTGGGTAGTGGTAAGTTGAAAATATCTGAGGTAGTTGGGGAGTTCTAGCCATTTGAGGATGTGTAGAGAGTGGCAGTGATGAGATGAATTTTTGGTGCTGGTTGCAAATTTGCTAATTTTGTGGTAGCAGAATTCAAGTTTGGATCGCAGGCCTAGTTGGACGTTGGTAAATATGGTAGCGCCATACATGAGAGATGGGAGGAGGAAGGTAGTTGCAAGTGTTTATTGGGTGGAGGGGCTGAGATAGCAGTTGTGTCTGTATAGGAGACCAATTTTTTGATGAGTTTTCTTAATAGTTGATTATATAGGGGAGTCAAACTTTAGGTTTTCGCCAATAATGATGCCTAGCAGTTTGGTAGTGGGAACTATTTCCAATGGGATTTTATTTTGGCTTGTAATGCAGAACATGTTTCTGTCTAAACTGGAGTTTCTAGTGGGGGTAAGGATCATTAGTTTTGTTTTGGTAGCATTTAGGGCAAGGTGATTGGATTTCATCCAGGATTCTGTTTTGGAAAAGGCAAGTTGGGTTTTTAGTAGCAGTTTAGAGGGGAGGAGGCTGAGGAGATGATGATGGAGTCATCTGCATATAGGATAATGGAGGCTTCAGGGGTGGAGAGGTGGAAGTTGTTCATAAATATGTTAAAGAGCAGAGGGCCTAGTACTGAAACTTGAGGAATGCCGATGGGTGTAGGTCAGAAAGGAGAGGTAGATTATTTCCATTGGACAGCTCGTTGTCGGTTGGATAGGTAGCTGATGAACCAAGCAAGGGTAGAGGGAGAGAGATGTAAGGATGAAAGCTGGGATAGGAGTAAGGAGTGGGAGATGGTGTCAAATGCTTTGATGCAGTGGACAGACAGTGGGCTGAGACAGTGTCTGTCTTGGACCGCACATTGTCTGTGCTGGAACATCTGGTTGGAGCTGGGCACTAGACCCATGGACATAGATCAGCAACACCATCTGCTGAAAGTCCACTCGGCCATGCATAGTTACACTTCCATAATCGCAGTGCATCCAGTGCTACAGGGGGGGTGTACTGTACACACCACGACATGGCACGCCATAGGCACATGGTCCTGGGTGGTCCCGTGGAAGACACAGTCCCAGCAGACAGCAGTGACCATCAGGTTCAAGCACCACATCTGACCTTGGGCATGGTGGTGCCAGTGCAACTCCTGGCACAGCCTGGCAGAGCCAGTTCCCATGTTCAAGGCTGGAGACAGTGAACTGTCAGCTCTAACATGTACCATACAAAGCTGTCCATCATACATATGTGTAGGGCTAGCACTGAACTTGACTGTGTTCACGCACATAATCACACATGCAGTTCACCTACTTACACACACAGCACCTCTGCATGCTCCATCCAACCTGCTCCCCTTCCTGACATACACACATGTTGTCAACTGTTTGGGTCAGCCTAGGCCTCCAGCAACCCCACACATCACCCTGTGCAAGTGATAATACCTGTGCCATATCCCTGTCATCCTTCCCATCAATGCAGGTGAATGAAGCTATGTGTCTGATGCACAGGGTGACTATAATACTTGGCATGCACTTGTGTAATGCAGTATTGTTTTGTCATGCAACTTGTAGTGGTGACCAACATACACTGCATGAGTACACAACATACTTTTGTGGAGCTTATGTTGTATGAGGTTGTACAGGCGGTATTGTTACACAATGACAGGTATGTCATGGACCTGTGTATGTTTCTGTTCCAGAAGTCTGAGGGGATAAACTATGGACACACATTGGCAGTGAAGCGGCACAGCATGGTATGGCAGCACAGCAGACATATGACTTCAGCAAGGTACAGCAGTATATGTGAATGGTTCCATAGGTTCACATCTGTATGACTGTCTACCAAGGACAATGAGGGTGGTCAGTGTGCGCATGCATTCATAATTTGTGATATGGTCTGCTACAAGGCAAGATGTGACCTTGCTGGAGTGCAGATGCTGCCTCTCTGTAGGGAGCACAGTAGATGGATGACTCACTGTAAGGACATTAACCTACTATGTGACATTACTACTACACATTTGTCAGAAACATTTGTCTAGCAAACATAAATTTACCCTTGAAACAGACCCTGCCTAATGTTCCACAGAGCACCTCAGTACACCTCAGCACATGCTGTCTGTTTCATTGGCCGGGCAGCTGTCATCTCAGCACACGGCATCTGCCTGAGTCCCTCTTGGACTGGAGAAATATGTGCCGGTCCTGTACCGAGAGGTATACAGATGTCTCTGATTGTGAGGGCTGTATGGCCATTATGCTAGTTAAGTTCATATGTCCTATGGTTCCATAACATGATGTATACTGCTGTAACAGCCTCACACACAAGCATGGCCACATTCAGGCAAGCACCACTTCCACTCACTGCATAAAGGACACATCAAGGCACACACATACCACAAGTGGGCTGTATGTAGATTAGAACACTTACCTATATACTGGTACACACTACTGATCACAGTACCCAATGCACACAACACAACTCATGTCTGCTAGTGCTATCAGTTTAAAATATATAATGCTTGTTAATATCAGCAGCCTCATTGTGGTTAGTTATTTGGGGAGGCACATCACCTGCTACAAATAAACTGATGCAAAACTCTAACTATGTCTAAGTTACAAAGGTTATCAATACGTATGCCATATGGATATACACACGCAGCATGTTGGGTGGAGTGAGATTATAACCTCTATCTGTCTAGTCTTATACATTATAGATCACAGTACTTATCACATGTGGCATGGTTTATGTCTGATACTACATTATCAACTCATAGTCTGGTGACTGACATCCTCATGCCTTGTAGAAGAGGGCAGTTTGGAAACCAGCAGCAAGTTACGTTCCCAAAAAGTGCATAACGATTGCTGCTGCATAGCCTATGATGGCATGTCAGTTGTTTTTCAGGGGTATATACATACACACACACACACACACACACACACACACACACACACACACACACACACACACACTCACATATACATGCACACCCACACACACACACACACACACACACACACACACGCACACACACACACACACACACACACACACACACACACACACACCAAGTGGGCTGCAGTGAGATTAGAACCCCTACCTATCTAGGTTTATATACTATAGATCACAGTACTTATCATATGCGCCAGAGGTTAAGTATGTTGTATATGTGACTGCAGGCACAGTACTTGTGCATTACATAAACTAGGCTTGCATTGAACAGCATCTGTGGCCTGCAGAGTAATATTAGTTTGTACTGTTATCTGCATCTAGTATCCTAACAGTGAGATAGCTGTTGTCATCCTAGTTGTGTGTACATTTACCAGTATGGCCATATATGGCTGCTTGTAGTTAGATAGGTGACACTGTGGGCAGAGACAATGTGCCCTGTCCATACGTGCATTGACACCATTATACATTACACCACCTCCTCACCAGTGTCTGTCTCCATGGTGACACCCAGCAGGCACAGGGGTCTGTAGGTAAGCATATTATGTACTGTTGCACCTTTAGTGTGGATCCTTTGAGCAACAGTATGGCTGTGTGATAGTACAGATTTACTTACCATTATTAGGGTATGTAGGACAATACAGACATCCGCACACATATTTCTGTATATAAAAGGGATGTATATATAAATGTAGCTATGTGTGTGTATGTTATGTATATGTGTTATGCAGATATATGGAGATTTTATGTATCATTTTAATACATATAGCCATATATATATATATATATATATATATATATATATATATATATATATATATATACAGGTCTACTTCATAAGACTGACAGACCATTTGATCGACATTCATTTGGTCGACAACCAGTATTCAAGGCAAAAACCTAGGATTTGCCCCCCTCCCCAATGTTGTGCAACCCTGTAGTTGATATATATAGTTAGGGGTGTGGAGGGTACAGCCCCCCACATTGGGGGGTGTGGGGTGAAGCCCCCACCTATTTTTGTTTAAAATGTGTAGTTTTTGTTGTATTTTCATGTTTTAAATGGAAATAGATGGGGGCTTCGCACCTCACACCCCCCAATGTGGAGGGCTGTGCCCCCCACACCTCTCTAACTATATATATATCAACTCCAGGGTCACACAACATTGGGGAGGGGGGAAAATCCCTTTTAAGTGCCTTGAATACTGGTTGTCGACCAAATGAGCTGTCGACCAAATGAATGTCGATCAAATGGCCTGTCGGTCTTATGAAGTAGACCCATATAAAAATATATATATATATATATATATATATATATATATATATATATATATATATATATCAGTATGAATCTATTTGACACTACATAGAGATAGATCTACTATGCATGTGAGAAAGAAATACTGACAGATGGATATGTACATATGTACATGTATATATCTGTATGTGTAGACATTTATACATAACAGGTAATTTTGATAAAGGGCCAACAGAATTGTGCTCATTTTTACTATGTGTATGTGTCTGGGCATGCCCAGTGGGTCTGTCAGTACCTATAATGTGACTCCAGGCCACACCTACCTGTATTCCAGTACGGGATTTTGTATGTTACAGACATTAACATCCGCTCCTGTTTCTGCAGTACTGCACTTCCCTCAAACTGTCCACAGCATTCCCCAGCTGTGAGCTGTACTTAATATGTGACTGAGGTTGGCAATGTTACACCACCAACAGACTGACAGTTTGCATACCTTTCAAATGTTCTAATTTTTACAGACTATCCAGAGATTTTCCTCATTTGTTTGATCTGTTCCTCACACATTTGTGGTCTTCTGGCACTCTACTGAATGTTGACAACAATACACTCTACTAACTACAGACAAACAATTGTGTGTCAGACTTTATATCTATCAGAAAATATGTACTATTGCAGTACCTTTAATTCCAGTAACTGCGTAAGTTTATGTGACCAATATTTAAACTCTGGCCTATGTTTGGGTCTTTGTGCCCCCAATCTTTCTGGCTTTGTCCAGATTTCTTGCACTAAGCGGTTGGGAGTTATGACATTCTGTGAAAACACCAACATACTACTACCTCACATGCAAAATATGCATGTAATTCCAGATTAGAACCATCAACACCATCACCCAAGGTAGCTTCCCTAGTCCACTGAGCCACACAGGTCGCTAGACAGAGAGGGGTCATTCATCACACAATTAACAGCATACATATGTACATTGTTATCCTGTGTGAAGAGAGACATACAATGTGGGAGCACTATCTGTGTTACAGCCCTGAGATTGCCTGGTCCACTGCTATACCATAGGCTGATTTTTTTGTTAAAGTGGTTATATGGGGACACTGCTGCGTTGGGGGTGAGGGAACAACAGCACATGATCAGCTTGGGTAAAACATAGTCCAAATATCATGTGTGGCCGCTGTTTGACATCTCCCTTGCCTGATGTTGTGAATATTCCAGCTATGAGGCCTAGTGAAAATTAAGGAATACATACTATTGGACTGGGTATGAGTCCCATATGGATGTTAACTCCGACCAAATATCCCACTATATTTCCTTGCATGACAGCAGAAGATCCATACATATGATACCTTATTATAGTAATCCTTACAATTACTGTGTAGGTTAGAGACTTACTTTGAGAATGCAGCAGTTTAGAACTGTAGTTCAGGGCTGACTCTGTGTGACGCAAGTGGTACACAGCCAATACATAGATAGGTACAGGTTGTGTTGGTTGCCTGGCATCAGTTATTTTAATATATGTATGTGAATAGGAGTAAGGTGTAAGTCCTAGGGCCATAGGTTGCCAGTGAATGTGCTATGTGTTGTCTCTTAGCAAATGCCAGGGCATACTGGGCATGCCTACATCTACTTACAAGGACATAATCGTTGGCTCCTCCTCCATGTCCTCCTGTGACTGTGGCTGTAGTGACCTAGGCACTAGTGGGAGGCTGTGTATTCCTTCCCTATGCTGATCCTGCTGAAGCTGCTTCCACAGGATCATATTGTGTAGCATGGCACATACTGTGAATATATGTGCACATGTTATTCAAAAATGCCGCTAAACTGCCAAGTCTCTTTTTACACTAAGCAGATTTATTTAAGCGCTTTTCGTAAAACAGTATCGTTGGGCTTCCTCAGAATAACAAAAACCATTTAAAAAAATCCAACTGCATTTAAATAACCTCTACAAGGTCACATGATAAAATAGTCAAATTTTAAAGTCATAATACCTATAAATGTTTGACTTGTTAAAATCAATTAAATGTATGTTAAAATTATTCGGGCAGCCACGGTGGTGCAGTGGTTAGCATTGTCACCTCACAGCAAGAGGTTCCCCAGTTTGATCCTTGGCTGGGGTGCCTTCTGTGTGGAGTCTGCATGTCCTTCCTGTGGTTGCATGGGTTTCCTCCGGGTGCTCTGGTTTCCTCCCACATCCCAAAGACATGCTGTAGGTGGATTGGACACTGTAAATTGGCCCTAGGTGTGAGTGTGTGTGTGTGTGTGTGTGTGTGTGTGTGTGTGTGTGTGTGTGTGTGTGTGTGTGTGTGTGGGTGTGTGTGTGTGTGCCTTCTGTGGAAGGTTGGGCACCGGGCTGGCAACTCAACACTGTAAAACTCCACTGCCAATCATGAGCGGACAGGTGATCCGCTGTGGCAACCCCTAACTGGGAAAAAACAGAAGAAGAAGAAGTATGTTAAAATTATTTATAGTGACATAGTTGCAGCAACTTTTTAAAGTATCTAAATATTTATGTTTCGCAACCATGTAAGTTGCCGTAAAATTAGATAATAATAATAATAATAATAATAAAAAAGTGAATTATGATAATCAAAACTATACATTATTAATACGAAATACCTTACATCTCTATGCACCGAATGTATAACTATATAAGATATATATGAATGTGTTTACATTCATATTTTATCATTAACATTTATACATTTGTAAAGTAATAAATTGATGTTAATAAGTTATACATCTTCACCTATCCAAACTTTTAAGTTTCAGTATACACATAACTGAACATTGTTCATTTAAACCAGGCTCCATATACGCATTCAGCCTAATTTGCCACATTAGTTCCATTTTTTCCAACAGTAAGTTAAATGGACCACCCCTTATATTCTCAATGACTTGATCAATTACATTAAATTTAAACTTACGATCAGGGTGTGCAAGCACATGCCTAGCTAGTAAATTCAGAAAACAAACTAGTAAATCGACAACAGAACTGAGGCAAGTCAGGTAACACACGGCAGATGAATACAAATAAACTCCAAGTTTAATGGTTAAGCGCTTTTCGTTTGACAAATTGCTCAAACTTCATCAGACCAATACATTCTTCACACAAGTGACTTAAATACTAATACAAATTAGCAAATTAATTATGTGAATTGAATCATTAAGGTCCAACAAGGATAATAGCAAGTTTAACACAACTTTAAAAACACAATACTGCACAATAAAACTACCTTCAACTGCAACATAAACTTGATTTAAAATGAGTAGGTAAATATGCCTACTAGTAAAATTATTAAAAACATTTATAAACTAAAAGTGTCAAAATTAAATCAGAGAATAAAACTATCGCAATAAAATTTTAAGCTTTAGTATGCTGGTAATAGAGCAGCTTTCATTTAGACCAGGAGCATTATAGGCATTTAATCTCACTTGCCACAACAGTTCAAGTTCTTCGAGCTTCAGGGGAGTGGGGCCACCCCTAAGGTCTTCACTAATCTGATCAAAAACTATAAATATATATATAAATAGTATGCTTAGCTAAATCATTTTCAGATTTGTTTTTACGAATTGCATAAATGTATTCATATAAACGGTCACAGAGATGTCTCTCCATCTTACCTATGTAAAATGAAGGACAAGCCTGGCATCAAGCTAAATAAATAATCATTCTAGAGTTACAATTAACTCTGCATTTCAAGGTATACTGAAATTTGTTAACTGTAAATCTGTTTGATTCAGTGACATACTGATAATAGTTACACGATTGGCACTTATACATGCCAACTGTTCTAGGGATAGTACGCTGATGTTGTTCAAGTAAAACTTTAAGGTTTTCTGCTTTTTTTTATATATTACCATGGGTTTATCTTCCACCTTATTAAGAATACTAGTGACACCCTTAAATACAGCCCAATTTTTAGAAATAATGTTAAAACAGGCATTGCTATTAACATAGTAAGTTGTTACATAAGATGGTGTTTTGGGTAAGGGGTCACGGTTTAGGCTATGGTCATCAATAGTAGAATTATTAATGTTACTATCATGAACGTATTGGACATTCTCACTGTCCAAAATAGGTCTATAAAAACATTCCGACCGTTTCTTCTTTACTTCTTCTACAAGATCATTGACCATACTTTTGGGGTAGCCTTGATGAAGGAACATGTTCTTTAACAACAAGCATTCATCATAAAAATCATTTTCAAGAGTATTAATTCTGGCTGCCCTCACCAACTGGCCCTTAATAACTGCCCGCTTATGGTGGTAAGGGTGGCAGCTTGAATAATGTAAAAAAGCATTGGAATATGTACTTTTCCTATATATCTTGGCAATGTATTTCTGAAGTGAATGATCCTTGGATAACAAAATATCCAAATAAGCTATAGATTCACTAAAATGTTGATGTAAAATTCAAAAAATGAGTGGTGTCATTAAAGTAGTCAACTATCCTGTCACTGGTATCTTTGTCACCATTAAGCAGAATAAAAATATTTTCTAAATATCGGGTATAGAAAATTAGTCTATCTTTATATTCAAAATCTGACAGCACAAACAAATGTTCCCAACGTGCCATTACCAAGTTATCTATACTAGCTCCACAGGGGGAACCCATTGCTACACCCACGTTCTGCAAGAGAAAATCATCACCAAAAACAAAAAAGTTGTTATTAAGTACTAAGTCCATTAGTTCGTCTACTAAATCTAACTCTCCTAGGACAACCATGTGAACTTAACTCCTCCCTGACCCAATCTAGAGCGATGTCATGAGGGATACAAGTAAATAGATCTTTGACATCTATTGTAAGGAAGTTGTAATCCTTATCGAAAACCAGCTTGTTAATTTTATCTAAAAAAGACCACGAGCCTTTACAAATTTGGTTTTCATAAACCAAAAATTTTTGCAAGATTGAGTCAATAACCTTAGCGCAAGAATATGTTGGAGAACCTCTACTATCAACAAGAGGGCGCATAGGAGGGTTGATGTTATCTTTATGAATTTTGGGAATACCAAACAAACATGGAAATCTAGGATAAATTGTAGACATATAATTAAACAAATGTTGCTCTATTCTCCCTTCTACATCATCTACATAACTTTCTTCAAAGGTATTCTTGATGTGTAGATACCCTGTGCTAGCTTCAGATCGTGAACTACATGAGTAGGATGGGCTATTTAGCAAGCTTCACATCTGATTAACATAATCGGATTATTCAAATACAACCATCCCTCCACCTTTATCAGGTTTACAAACTTCCTTACAATAGATGTCAAAGACATCGCTCTAGATAGGGTCAGTGAGGAGTTAAGTTCACATGGTTGTTCTAGGAGAATTAGATTTAGTAGACGAAGTAATGGACTTGGTACTTAATAACAACGTTTTTGTTTTTGGTGATGATTTCTTCTTGCAGAAAGTGGGTGTAGCAATGGGTTCCCCCTGTGGAGCTAGTATAGCTAACTTGGTAATGGCACGTTGGGAACATTCGTTTGTGCTGTCAGATTTTGAATATAAAGATAGACTAATTTTCTATACCCGATATTTAGATGATATTTTTATTCTGCTTAAAGATGACAAAGATACCAGTGACAGGATAGTTGACTACTTTAATGACACCACTCAGTTTTTGAATTTTACATCAACATTTTCTAGTGAATCTATAGCTTATTTGGATATTTTGTTATCCAAGGATCATTCACTTCAGAAATACATTGCCAAGATATATAGGAAAAGTACATATTCCAATGCTTTTTTACATTATTCAAGCTGCCACCCTTACCACCATAAGCGGGCAGTTGTTAAGGGCCAGTTGGTGAGGGCAGCGCGAATTAATACTCTTGAAAAAGATTTTTATGATGAATGCTTGTTGTTAAAGAACATGTTCCTTCATCGAGGTTACCCCAAAAGTATGGTCAATGATCTTGTAGAAGAAGTAAAGAAGAAACGGTTGAAATGTTTTATAGACCTATTTTGGACAGTGCGAATGTCCAATATGTTCATGATAGTAACATTAATAATTCTACTATTGAGGACCATAGCCTAAACCGTGACCCCTTACCCAAAACACCATCTTATGTAACAACTTACTATGTTAATAGCAATGCCTGTTTTAACATTATTTGTACAAATTGGGCTGTATTTAAGGGTGACACTGGTATTCTTAATAAGGTGGGAGATAAACCCATGGTAATATATAAAAAAGCAAAAAACCTTAAAGCTTTACTTGAACAACATCAGCGTGCTATCCCTAGGACAGTTGGCATGTATAAGTGTCAATCGTGTAACTATTGTCAGTATGTCACCGAATCAAACAGATTTACAGTTAACAACTTTCAGTATACCTTAAATTGCAGAGTTAATTGTAACTCTAGAATGATTATTTATTTAGCTCAATGCCAGGCTTGTCCTTCATTTTACATAGGTAAGACAGAGAGACGTCTCCGTGACCATTTATACGAACACATTTGTGCAGTTCGTAAAAACAAATCTGAAAATGCTTTAGCTAAGCATACTATTTCTCACCCAGACCACAAGTTCAAGTTTATAGTTATTGATCAGATTAGTGAAGACTTTAGGGGTGGCCCCACTCCCATGAAGCTAGAAGAACTTGAACTGTTGTGGCAAGTGAGATTAAATGCCTATAATGCTCCTGGTCTAGATGAAAGCTGCTCTATTACCAGTATACTAAAGCTTAAAAGTTTATTGCAATAGTTTTACTCTCTGATTTAATTTTGACACTTTTAGTTTGTAAATGTTTTAACAATTTTACTAGTAGGTATATTTACCTACTCGTTTTAAATCAAGTTTATGTTGCAGTTGAAGGTAGTTTTATTGTGCAGTATTGTGTTTTTAAAGTTGTGTTAAACTTGCTATTATGCTTGTTGGACCTTAATTATTCAATTCACATAATTAATTTGCTAATTTGTACTTGTATTTAAGTCACTTGTGTGAAGAATGTATTGGTCTGATGAAGTTTGAGCAATTTGTCAAACGAAAAGTGCTTAACCATTAAACTTGGAGTTTATTTGTATTTATCTGCCGTGTGTTACCTGACTTGCCTCAGTTCTGTTGTCGATTTACATGCCTAGCTAGAGCATTTTCCTCTTTATGTTGACTTATGCTCCTGAGATATTCATATACCCTGTCCCTCAATCTCCGATCCGTCTTGCTAATATAGAAAGAGGGGCAGGCTTGACATTTAGCAACATACACGACTCCTTTTGAGTTACAGTTAAATCTATTCTTGCAATTTAATCTAAACCCATTTATATCAGTAGTAATTCCTAATTCCATCACATAGCAGTATGGACAATTACCACACTGCATCATACCTAAATTTCTTATTTTTGGGTTTATTTGTTTTTGTGATAGGTTTTTGAAACTCAATTCCTTTCTCCAGACTATTTTTGGCATTTCTCCTATTTTTGAAACCAGGGTATTATCATCTTTCAATAAACTCCAGTTTCTTTATTATTATTTCTTTAATTTTGTTATAGTCTAAAGAAAAAGTCAAAATACATGCCATATTAAACATGGGAAATTCAGACTGTTGTGAAAAATTCATTTGATTTATACTAGTCTCTTGTTCCATGAAAGTGAGGGATGTTTCTGTGTATTTCTTTAATAGTGGTTTATATAAACCCTTAGTCCTTTTATATCTAATTTCATGTATTAACTCTTCTATTAACTCTAAAGGATATTCTCTACTGAAAAACATACGCTTCAAATTCATACATTCTTCCAAGAAACTTTCTTCTGTAGTGATCATCCACGCTGCTCGGACTAGTTTGCCCTTCACTACAGAGCATTTATGATGGAATGAGTGTGCACTTGAATAGTGCAAAAATTTATTAGAGTAAGTGGGCTTTCTAAATATTTTAGCCTCAGACCTTATTGTTGTTCATTTTTAGTAAGTTCTACATCTATATAAGATATGGATTTAGTATGAAAAAATGGGTGAATTGCAAGAAATCAGATGTATTATTTAATGCTTTTACCAAATTTGTAGCTGTTTCCTCATCACCCTGAATTTCCATAAACATATCGTCCAAAAATCTTGTGTAAAACTTAATTATATTTGTGAAGTTATCATTACTTAATACATATGTCTGTTCCCAAAAGGACATTACTAGATATGCATAACTAGAGCCGCATGGGGAGCCCATCGCTACCCTTTTATTCTGAATATAATATTGATTATCAGACAGAATGTAATTATATGTTAAAATAATGTCTAATAACTCTTGTACTAGGGAAATTTCTTCCTCTGATGCACCCTTCTGTCTCATTCTCATAGTCGCCCCATTCTATCCCTTGTTGATGGGGATACTGTTGGACGAAAAGCGCTTAAATAAATTTGCTTCATGTAAAAAGAGACTTGGCAGTTTAGTGGCTTTTTTTAATAGTTGGTTATTTAAATTTTCATGGTTTATATGTGCACATGTGGCTAGAGAGTACTGCAGGGCTCCACGAGATATATGGAGGCACCAGAACCATGACTTCCTTACCCAAACACATGCTCTATGATGTTCCTAGTTTATGCATGTGCCTCATCATGGAGATCTTCCTTGGGTGTGTGTGCATTTCTGATAGGTGTCATCATCCACAGTTGCAGTACGTAACCAGCAACCCCACTAAATGGCCATGTGGGATGTCCCCCCTAGCAAATATCTGGCACAGCTGTGATGCATGCCAGATATGGGAGTCATAATAGCTACCAGGGCTGCCAGTACACACACATTCATGATAATTCCCTGTGCATTGCACATGACCTGGCAGTTGATGGAGTGGTACCCCTTGTGATTGATGTAGATTCTTCCCTCCTCACCGGGTAGTGGGTTGATGTGTATATGAGTGCAATCTGTGGCATCCAGTACCTCAGGGTAGTGTGCTACATGGTAGATGCGTTGCATATGCTGGCCCTCACCTTAGGAGTGAGGGGAAAATATATGTGCTCACTGGCATGCGGTAGCATGGTATCCAGGAGCTGGTGAATTACCCTGGATGTTGATGCCTGTGAGACCCACATCATGTCCTCAATTGGTCTTTGGAAAGTACATGTGGCTATTATCCTAAGGGTGACACATACCTTTGTTTTCCTGGGATGGGTTCCCCTCTGTTGGCTCTGGGCCTGAGTTGGGGGTGGCAGTGAGTTCTTGTAGTATGTCCCTGTCCACCCTGTAGCACTCTACAATTTCCAGCTCATGTAGCTCCTGGAAGGTTACCCTGGATCTGAACACTTTTCTTCTCTGCCTAGGTGTATTGTCAGCAGCAGCATTGACTTCAGCATTTAACACATACAAATGTAGCAGACCTGCAGCAGCCCCTAAAATTCTTTCAGTTAAAATTCCTAAGTCTATACTCCAATGGTGCAGAGTATGGGGGAAAATCAGATTGTAGGGTGTATACATATTTTATAGTGCCCTACTGTAGATGCTGCCTGTGTGATTGACTACCTGTGATGCAATGCACCTGCCTAATATATCAATGACATTATTTAATGGCCTTAGTTTAAGTTAAGCAAGGTTCAATACTAATTAATACATCATTGGCCTTTTAGATACTCTGAGCACTGCTGTGCACCTCGCAAACACCCGTCCTGTAGGTAAACACTGCTTAGCAGTCAGTGCACATCCCTCCAAACTTGCACACTCAGCATGGTGGTGCACCATGCAATCACGAGCAGCTATGCTCCAATCAGCTCAGAAGTTAGTGGACACACCCTCTCCTGATTACAGCTACCTCCTTTGTGGACATCAACATGGTTCTCTGCCTACATGGAAGGGATCTGCGGACATGATTACCCCATTGTGATATTCGGTAACTCTACCTCATTTACATAGGGATCCATGCTCACAACTTGGATGCTACACTGTTTCAAGCTCTTCCACGTTAGTGACAGCACCTATGCACCATTGTAGATACTGCACAAAATGTCCTGCACCATTGTAGATACTGCACGCAATGTCCTGCACCATTGTAGATACTGCACACAATGTCCTGCACCACTGTAGATATTGCACACAATGTCCTGCACCATTGTAGATATTGCACACAATGTCCTGCACCATTGTAGATACTGCACACAATGTCCTGCACCATTGTAGATACTGCACACAATGTCCTGCACCATTGTAGATACTGCACACAATGTCCTGCACCATTGTAGATACTGCATGCAGGGTCCTGTAATACATTTCTGTCTCATGATATTATTATTTGATTTTTCCACACTTTTTTTTTAATAAGACATGTTTGTGCACTACAATGTACTGTGTAAACAAGCCAAGATTATTAAAAACAATTATTTTGACATATTTACTGTAACTTTTGGAACACATAGAGGATAGTTTTGCTCATATCTGTGTGTGCTATGCCATTTATGTCTATCTACCTACGTTTTTACAGCCCCTTTTGTCCCGTCTACAGTCCTGTACATGGAATTTTTTCATGTTCCCTATGGGCAATGACACAAGGTCTGCAGGGCTGTTTAACTGCTCTACCTGTCTCATTTGCATGAGATTCATCTGCTTTTGAGGTAATTTGCATGCCACGGAGGTTTCCCACTCAGCAGCACTTACTGAATCTAAAAATGTTCACGCTCATATTAGCAGTGCGGCACAATGCCTACACAGAAAAAAAAATGTGTAGGCTTTATTAAATTCCCCCAAATGTAAAGCAAGCAATAAAGTTGAACATACATTATATAGAATATAGAAGAGAATTCCTAATATGTATGTTATATAATAATGCATGAAAAATATAATACAGAATAAATAAGTCATAAAAACTATATACACTTTCTAGCAAGAGACTTAGGTAGTAAATTTCAGTCACAATTTCTGGGATAGATAAAGGTTAGTGGCTTGAGCCATATTATTTTCTGGGACTCTATCTCCCTTGCTAAAAAGACTCAGTGTATGTAATCTCTTACATATGTTTTTTTTTTCCTAGCATTTACCTACCCTTGAGCAGCATTCTACCCCGGTGCGTGTGAAAGTAGCCTACCACTGGTCACCGCACAGGCCCCCCCCATTCTTTGGTTTCTAGTCTTTCCCCCCATAATTACCTTTATCTAACCTTTATAACCTAACTTCCCTGTGGAACCTCTTTTCCTCTGAGTGCATCTCCCTCCTTTTCCACTAGGTGGCAGAATACTCCTGATACAAGGAACTGCATTGTTCCCAGCCCCACTTACTTTTTCTGCCTAAATTTGTCTCTGCCCTACACTAAAGACTTAGTAACTTACCTCCCCACACTTCTATACTTACTTTCAGAGAGTCCTTCTCTAAACAAATGTAGAATCCTAGCTATTAACTGTAAACCAAAGTTAATAACCACATACCTGCACCCCTGCTGTAATTCTCCTTCTCCAGCCTCACTGATTGTTTTTTGGGCTTTTCCCACCTCTTTGATTCTTCCTGCTCCGTTCGCCTTGCGGGCTCACTCCGCTCCCCTACCCTGCCCCCAAAGTCTACCCACCCCCAGTACCACTACATTTAATCCCCCTCCTATCAGTCCCTCCCCTCCGACAACCAATCCTGATGCACCTTTCCCCTCCCCTTCCTCCACCCTACCTACCTTAGCCACTCTCCCTACACTCCTAGCATCACATCTTCCTCTTTTTCCATCTCCTCAATCTGACTCCCACTACCATGCTCACCCTTCCTCCCAAGGTCCTTCTCCTCTCATCCTTCCCCTTCCTTCTAGTATCTCTATACCAAGTCACCTGCTATACTAATGTCCATTTACTCTCTCCACCCTTTACTCCCCAAGTCCACCTTGCTTCCCATTACCACAACATCTCAGCTTCTTTAGTTCGCTCCCACCCTATCCTTCTCTTAAAAGTAAAACTTTTTCTAAGCCCAAATAATAACTTTAAATATAAACCAAATATTTTCCATCCTCCTCTATCTAAATACAAAACTAATAAGCACAGCCCCCATCACACATACCTATACTTAGCCGGCGATATTCACCCCAATCCAGGTCCTAATTCCTCTCCTACAAATCTCCCTTACACCAACAACAAATCCTCTAACAAAAACCTCAAATTCCTCGCTATCAATGCCCAAAGCTTAAAAAATAAATTAACCCTCTTCCATGCCTGGCTCAATCACAACTCTCCTGACATAGCAGCTATCTCTGAAACCTGGCTAAAACCCCACATTAATGACTCTGAATTCCTACCCCCAGGATTCCATTCTCTCCAATCTGACCGACCTAATAAAAGAGGTGGTGGTGTTGCTCTAGTCTACTGCAACCTCTTGTCAATCACTCCCTACCCTAACCCTATCTCTTCTTTTAATAACGCTGAACTTGTAATTGGCATACTAAAAATAAACAACCATAAAAGTATCTGCATTATTTGCCTCTATATTCCTCCAGGCAACAGTACCAATACTCTAGAAGACATCCTCTCCTGGGCTTCCTCCAATATTAAACTAGAAACCTTCATTTTGGGAGATGTAAATATTGACTGGGGCAAAATCATTAACCCTAATCCCACATTAACCATCAATCTATTCAACTTCACTCAACTTATTAACTCCATTACTAGACCTAACAAAACTAATCCCTCTGGCACCATACTTGACTGGATCCTAGTATCTCATCCTAACAAAGTTATAGCATTTGGTGTCACTCCTGACCCATTAGGAGACCACCTCCCTGCCTTCTTCATTCGAACCACTCCCACCTCTCCACACTCTCACCACTACATTCATACTCGTAACCTTTCTAACTTCAACCCTATTTCTTTCTCCAACTCTCTTAAACTAACTAACTGGAACCCCCTAAAAACACTACCACTAGACGAAGCCGTTGACAATTTCAATTCTACTTTCATAACTGTCCTTATCTCCCTAGCTCCCATAAGAACAAAAAGAGTTAAAACAACCAAAGACACAAAACAAATAATGCTGCAAAGGGAAAAAACCTGGAAAACCTACATTAAACACAAACAACCTGAAATCTTCCTTAAGTATAAGCAGTTGAGAAACCTTGGCAAAAAACAAGTCATTACAGATAAAAAGTCTCACTATATCAAACTACAAGAAAACCATACTAGAAATCCCAAGCAATTCTGGAATTCTATTAATTCCCTCCTTAGACCAGGTTCAAAACACAACCTCTGTCCTGATACCAGCAAATCTGACCTTGAAATAGCCTCCCTATTCAATTCCTTCTTCACCTCTTCCATCGCTGAGTTAACCAAGACATTCACAAACAATAACCTTCCTCCCCTCCCTGCTCAATCTTCCATCCCCTTCTCTTCCCTCCCCTCTTTCGAACTCAAACCAGTATCCACTGACCTAATAAAGAAACTCCTCTATAAACTAAAGCCCTGCTCCAATGCCCCTGACAGCATTCCATCCTCCTTCCTAAAAATAGCTTCTGACTCTATTGCTCTACCTATCAGCATCCTAATTAATAGGTCATTACTCGAATCCTACGTACCTAAACTATGGCACACCACTTTCATTCTTCCTCTCCACAAAGGCGGTAAAAATTGTAATGTCTCAAACTTCTACCCTATAGCCATCCTCTCCCCTATCTCTAAAATCCTAGAAAAATGTATTCACTGTCAGCTCTTGCCATTCCTTACCAAACACCAACTACTCTCTTCTACCCAACATGGCTTCCGCCCTGGACACAGTACTAACACCGTCCTTGTCTCCTTCTTGCACTCTGTTAATTCAGCACGTGACTCTGGTAATATAGTATCCTCTGTTCTACTAGAGTTATACAAAGCTTTTGATACTATTTCCCATACCCACCTTCTAAATTACCTCTCTAATCTCAACCTATGCCAGAAAACCCTTTCCTGGTTCTCCAGCTACCTTTCAAACAGGTCCCAAGCCGTGAAATGGGGCCAAGCCACCTCAACCTTCCTTCCTACCCCTACCGGAGTACCCCAAGGTTCTGTACTAGGCCTATTACTATTCAACATTTTTATTAATGACTTCCACAAAGCCATTCCTAACACCAAAATTGTGCAATACGCTGATGACTCCACTTTGATCTGCTGTTCCCCCAACCTAACAGAGTTCCAAGCCCTAACTCAAAGTACCTTCTCAACCACTGAAAACTGGATGCTCCAGAATCATCTCTCTCTAAATGCAAACAAAACTAAGATCCTCCTTTTCTCTCCCTCTAAATCCTCTTCTCTAGATAAAAACTCATTTCAAATTACCAGCCTCAACAACTCCTCTATCGAGATTGTTCCCACCACCAAACTTCTCAGTGTTACAATTGATGACCAACTAAAATTTAATACTCATCTCCAGCTAAACATCGCAAAACCCACATAAAACTAGGTTTACTGCATAGAAACAACCACTTCCTCTCTCCTCATACCAGACTAACCCTTGCCTCTATCTACCTCCTTCCCTCCCTACTGTATGGAGCTCCCCTGCTCACTAATTTATCATCCGCACTTACCTCCAAATTGGAACAATGTTACAATACAATCTCTAGATTTGCCACAAATGCCAAATCCTCCTCTCATCACTGCATCTCACTTCACTCTCTCAACTGGCTTGAACTCCCAAATCAACTTGACTTCCTCCAAATCATCACAGCCTACAAATTATTGTTCCATCCTACTAACTGCCCTGCTCTTTCTAATATTCTTCAACCTTATACTCCCCTTAGATCACTTAGATCTTCTCACCAAAACCTGATCACTGTACAAAAACCCAAGTGCCCAGCAGGTCAGCTTCTCTTATCCTTTACCCTAGCTAAAAAATGGAATGCCCTGCCTTCCACACTAAGGACATGTACCAACCTTAATAACTTCAAAACCCAACTTCATTCCTACCTCTGTCTAAACAGGCATTGCAGCTGCACTCTTCAGCCCATACCTCTCAAGGTATCTTCTCCTTCCTCTCCAGGCTAACCTCTTCTCCTTCCTAACCTCTTTTAAATAGACTTAGCATAGGCAACTAAATAGCAGAATTTTGGTTTTTATGATATAAGCCTATTTTTCTCCTGAACAAAATTAGAAATTGCTAGTGTTTATTCTCTTTGTTTGCTACCTGCTATATGTTATACAAACTGTCTTTGAATTTTCATGTTATTAAACTCTTGTATTTCCTGTTGGAGCTTTTCTCCCTGGGTCCCCAAGCCCAGTGGACCTCCCCGGTAATCAAACTGAAATAAATAAATAAATACATAGTGTAAGAGTAGAGAGAAGGAACATTAGAAGGTAAGGAAGTATAGAAAGGTTAGGCTAGAAAGTAGGTAATGCAGGAAGGGAAGTAGGACAGATCAAGAGAAAGTCTCTTAAGAGTGTGGAAGAAGGGAACACGAAACAGCACTAAGATGGCAAGGAGCATGGACAGATCCAGTTATTGGTCAGATGTTCCTTCAGCCTAACCTTGAAGGAGTAGCACTGGGGTATAAGTCTGATGGATTCTGAAATGCTGTTCCATGATATGGCAACACAGTAAGAGTTCAGACTAACCCCATTAGATCTTTGAGGTTTGTAAATAGGTAGCATATACTTGTGAGAGGAGCGTAGGTCACGAGATGGAATATAGTTGAAGTAGTGATGATGAAGTTTGCGAAAATGAGGAGTTGTACAGTATTTTGTGAGTTAATGTTAGTTGATTAAAGATGAGAAGGTGGGTTGCTCGAGCCAATTTAGGGACCTGAGAGTAGAGCAATGGTGAGAGTAGTTTATTTATTTTTTATTTATTTTACATTTGTTGACCGGGCTAGTCCAACTGGATATATTTCCATTTTCAGCAGAGGCCCGGGGAGAAAAGCTCCACATTTAGACAAAAGGAGATACATCATGAGCACAAATGTCATAATACACATTATTACCTATATCTAAAAGCAGGAAAAGAAAGTGTTAGAACATGGAAAAAGAACTGAAATAAGTTATCAAAAGAAAGAACAGGACTTAACTTCCTAGAGAATCTAAGTAACATCATGTTGAACATACTAACATGTTTTAATACTAAGAAGAGAGAGTATAAAATCAAGGAAAGAGAAACAGCAATAGAGAGAGAGCAGAAATAAACACACAAATACTTGTTAGAAAGAGATTCAGAGCCATAAGGATGAAAGATGAAGAGGAGGAGTCTATAAAGGTAGAGAAAGAAAGGTAAGGGGAGGAAGCTGGAGGGACAGAAGAGTAGGGAGAGAAAAGACAGATTCATTGATGGAAGTTACTTTAGTCAGGATTGGAGCAGGGACACATCCAGTGGCTTTTAAGGTAAATTCTGAGTTTTTGTTTAAACAATACAGTGGATGCAATGGAAGTAAGTTCAGTAGGAAGTTGATTCCAGTGTTTTCCAATGGTATTTGAGAAAAGGGAATCACCTGCTAGGTTTTTAGATTTGGTTAAGGTAACTAGCAGTTTACTTGATGAACGGAGGGAGTTTAGATTAGAGTAGGGGGTTAAGAGGTTGGAGAGTATAGGTGTGTTGTGAGGTTGGTAGAATGCTCTTTGGACAAATGAGTTGGGAAAGAAGCAACATGTTTGATAGTTCAAGCCAGTTAAGTTGCTGCAGATTCAGACAGTGGTGCATTCTGAAAGGTTTACCAGTAAATTATTGTACGTGGTAGATAGTTTAGAGAGAATATTTTTATTGAGGTTAGTATAGATAGGTGAAGCATAGAGAAGAGTAGAAATAAGATGAGAGTGGGCAAGGGTAGCTTTGGCTGGAGAGGTTAAGAAAGTTTTAATTCTATAGAGAGAGCCGAGTTTTCTGTTTACAGATTTAATGGTATTATTGATATGACAATCAAAGGTAAGGTTGTTGTCAATCGTGACACCTAGTAGTTTGGTAGTAAGGTCAGGTGATATAGTAGTTCCATTGTTAGATAGGATAGTAAAGTCTAATGTAGGGGATCTGGTAGTAGGCTTAAAGAGTAAAAGTTTGTTTTTTTTAGCGTTTAGGAGTAGGCATCGTTTTGAGAACCAAGTTTCAACTTTGGAGAAAACAGCTTGAGTATTAATTTGAAGTTCAGAGATGGATTTAGCAGAGCAAATTAATGTGGAGTCGTCAGCGTATTGTATACAAGTAGCCTGGGGAATAGTTGCTTGTAAGTCATTTATAAAGAGGGAGAAAAGAAGTGGTCCAAGAATAGAGCCTTGGGGGACCCCAAGTGAGATAGGGAGAAGGGATGAGAGTTTGTTATCCCAGAGAACGGCTTGTTTCCTGTTTGTAAGATAGGAACTAAACCAGTGGACAGCCTTAGATTCTAAGGAGAGAGATTCAAGAATTTTCAAGAGAATAGAGTGGTTAACCATATCAAAGGCTTTAGACAGGTCAATAAAGAGAGCTGAAGACAGGATGTTATTATTACGATTCTTGTTAATAAGATCTGTAAAGGAGAGGAGAGCGGTGGTTGTGCTATGAAAAGGCCTAAAGCCATGTTGACAGTTAGTGAGAATATTGTTCTTTATTAAGTGGTCCATTAACTGATGATGAACACATTTTTTCCATGATCTTTGCTAGTGGGGACAGGAGAGCTATGGGCCTATAATTGGAGTATTCATAGGAGTTACCTCCTTTGTGTAAGGGTATGATGTGAGACATTTTCCAGATGTCAGGTATGGTTTCTTCATTTACAGTTCTGTTAATGAGAATAGATATGGGATAGGCAATTTCAGAGGCTGCTTTTTGAAGGAATTCAGATGGGAGTTGGTCAGCCGAGGGGGTGCAAGGTTTAAGTTTGTGGATACATTTTTGTATAAAGGCAGTGGAGATGGGTTGTAGCCTAAAAGTTGGTAGTCTGGAGGATGCAGGGTCGGGGATACTAGTATAGTCACTAGAGAGGTGAGAGGCCAAAGAATTAATAGTATCAATAAAGAAAGAGTTGAAAGTGTTGGCAGTATCAAGGGTGGAGTTCTTTTCAGATCTGGTAGGGGATGGAGTGGTAGTCTGTCCAGGGTGTAGAAGCCTGTTTAGGGTTGACCAGAATTTTTGAGGGTTATTGTGATTAGCTTGCTGGAGATTACTATAATAACTCCTTTTATCAGAGAAGATAGCTTTTTTGGTACTGTTTCTTAGGTGCCTAAAGGTCTGTTGGTCTACGCAAGATTTTCTAGCTCGCCATTTTTTCCATGCTTTGTTTCTAAGTAACATTTTTTGTCTTGTATCTTTAGATAGCCAGGGGGCAGGTTTAGATTTAATTCGGATGGAGCGTGAAGGTGCATGATTATCTAGGATTGTTAGGAATGTGGTGTTGAAGTAAAGCACAGCTTCTTCAAGGGGAAGTGTCTTTAGTGGGTTCCAATTGCAGGCATTTAGTTCAGTTCTAAATAGAATAGGGTTGAAACATTTGAGATTATGTAGGGTCCTATAGGTAGGTGTATTGTTAGAGGCATTTCTTTGTCTAATAATATAGGTCAGATTGTGATCACTAAAGTCATCTGGTACTATTCCAGATTGATATTTAAGTAGAGGTTTATTAACGAGAATCCAATCTAGAATGCTTTCTTTGTTGTTAGATTTGTTAGTCCTAGTAGAGGTGTTTATTATTTGAGTAAAGCCATGGAGGTTAATATGAGAAGCTAAATTATTAGTAATTAAAGAGGACCAGTCCAGGTTGAAGTCTCCGAGAATTATGGTTTCTTGTGGATAGGAGGAGGAGAGCCAACTAAGGTTATTTTCTATAGTAGTGGAATTATTTCCAGGAGGTAGATATATACAGATGATATAGATGGACTTGGCCTATGGCAAATTTAGTTGTTTTATTATAACATTGGCTAAGTTTTGCTTTGAGTGAAGAGTGAAGATCAGTTAGAACTGGTGAAGCATATAGAAGGGGAGGGTAAGAGACAGGTGGTGGCAAGGGTTACTCTTGCAGAATTGAAGATGAATTTTTTAGCCCTGTACATCATACCCAAGTTTTGATTAGTTTTTTTATGTTGTTGCTGATATACAGGGCAAACTTAAGATTGTTGTCGATAGTTAACACTTAACAGTTTTGTGTGTGAAACTACATCAACTGAAGTATGTTCAGGGAAGTAATAGCAAAGTTAGAACTATATGGAGAAAATTGTCTTGGTAAAAATCGTAAAAGTTTAGTTTTTTTGGGGGGGTTAAGTAGTAGATGGTTGTTGGTGAGTCAAGACTCAATGGAATTCAATGCTTCTTGAGTTAAGCTCTGTAGATAAAGATTCCTGGTGGAGCAGATTAATATAGAGTCATCGGCATATTGGATTAGTGTGGCTTGTTTGCTGGCAGTATTAAGATGGTTAATAAAAATATTGAAGTGGAGTGGACCTAGTATTGAGCCTTGGGGTACCCCAGTGCTAACAGGTAAGTAAGGAGAGAAGTTAGTGTTCCATTTGACAGACTGATATCTATTAGAGAGATAGCTAGTGAGTCATTGTAAGGATGTTTCAGTTAAGCCCAAAAGAGATAGTTGGGATAACAGTTGGGGGGTGGAAGACAGTATCAAAGCCTTTGGAGAGATCTAAGAACAGAGAACAGACACAATTTCCTGAGTCACAGGCTTTGTTGAGAGCGTCAGTAAGGGATAGTAGAGCAGTGATAGTGCTGTGTGCTGGTCTGAATCCATGTTGGGTGGGAGAAAGAGAAGATTATTGTCAAGTAGGTATTGAAGAAGTTGTTTAGGGATAGATTTTTCTAGAAGTTTTAATGAAAGAATAGCAATTGTCCTAAACTTAGAAATTTCTGCAGAGGTACCTCCTTTTTGGAGGGGAATATTTTTTTCCACAGGGAGGGGACATAAGCTTCCCTGGTAGATCTATTAATGATTATGGAGACGGGGTAGACAATTGAGTCAGCAGCCATTTTTAGAAATTCATTAGGAAGATTGTCTGCAGAGGGGGAGCATGGTTTGAACTTGCACAGGAGGGATTTGATTAAGGAAGTAGGAACTGGTTAAAGGGAAAATATGGAGTGACAGGTAATAGGAGGTTGAGAGAAAGTAGAGGGTGATGGACAGAATTTGTTAGTGATGGAAGCTATGCTATTGATGAAGTAAGAGTTAAACTGAAATGCTATGTCAAAAGTGATAATTCACTAAACGTGTTTAAACAAATGAAGATGCTGTGTCAGAGGAGGTATGTCACAGGAGGGTTGGGGGGGACTGACTTTGTGGGTGTAGGATTCTTTTGATAGTGCACCAGAAGGTTTTTGGACTGGATTTGTGTGGATCTTATGGCTTTGCATAGAACTGTTTTTTTATCTAAATTAACCTGTTTCTTTACAAGGTTACACAGTGCTTTGAAATGCTATAAATTTTTGTCTTATGTGGTAGATAAGTTGTCCAAGCCTTGTCGCTTTTTGTATGAGTGATCTGGTATAGACAGAAAGCCAAGGAGTACAGCTGGTTTTGACTGTTTTCCTTCTGGTGGAAGCTAAACTGTCTAAGGTGTTTAGGAATATAGAATTAAACTGTTCAACTGCATCATCTAGAGCTAAGTATTTAAGGAAGGACCAATTAATGGAGTTTAATATATTTGTAAAAGCCTGCTGGTCAAAGTTGAATAGGTTTCATACTTGTAGGTATGTTATTTGCATGAATGAGAGATAAGTCTAGTTGTGCAGATGGAGTGGTGATTACTCACAAAGGCTGGAAGTGCTTGGGATAAAGAGAAATTCTCAGAAAGGGAGATCAAAATCCAATCAATAATTGAGCAATTTTGATTTGCGGAACTGGCAAAGGTTAGGTGAGTAATTAGTTGAGAAAATCCAAATAGGTTTATGATGGGTAGGGAGCAGTGATTTCTGTTTTTGGTGTAACAGGTAGCGTCTGTTGGAGGGTCTATATTATCATATCGCACACTCAGAAGAGCAAACGACAGATAATCAACCCCATTTAAGTGAAAGCTTAAAATGTCAAAGCTTCAGAACAGTGATTATTTTCTAATGGAAAACAATCTCTATTCTGAAACAAACAAAATAAGACCTGTAAAACATTACACCCCTGACATGGAGGGCAGTGCCCCCTACACTCCCCGTACTTAAATATACCATCTCTGAGATCGCACTACAGTGCCGAAAAGACAAGGTAGCAAAAGTGGCCAAACAAATTCTTTCCCAGGGAAAGAATTTGTTGAAAAGCCACTTCACTATTTTGCCTTTTTGGGCTTTACAGTTCGACAAAGATGAATTCGATAACCTGCATCTGCGACAGCGTAATAGGGAGCCTCTGTTGGAGACTTAGCATAGGTCAGATAGGGACTAGATATGATGAAAATCAAGAGAGGGAGAAGAGCATTAGTAATAATAGAATAAGGAGAAACATTTTAGATTAAGGATTATTAGAGAGGGAATCAGAAAAACTACCTACATGGATAATTGGAGGAGGGACGTAAAGTTTGTAGAAATTAAGGAAAGAGAATAGTATGCAGATAGGATGCTAGTGTGATATTAATAGGAATATGTTGAGAGATGGAGTGTATGGATGAGGAGGGTGGAACTAATGGAGGAAGGGTGTGGTATAGATAGGTTTAAATTCAGAGGTAGTGCGGGTAGGTGGAATTTGGGGGCAAGATAGGGGAACAAAGTGAGCTTGGAGGGTGAATGGAGTGGGATGACACCCCAGAGACAGAGAATCTTCAGGTAAGTACCCAGAAAAAAACTATCAGCGAGGCAGCAGTAAATCTATTTAAAACATTTGTTATGGGGCCAGTTAAGTATTGGGAGCACATTAGTGGGGTGTATAAGGTTATATACACAGCATTAAAGAATAAAAGCTTAAGGTTGTTCAGTACTCCTCCTTAACTAAGCACAGTGTAATCAGAAACTGTTGCAATTGCAATTCTTAATTAAACAAAGCTGGGAGGGGATAGCTGCACTGGGGGGGCACAGTATATATATATATATATATATATATATATTACAAGTGTAAAAACAATGTAACATTAAAACAACTATTTAAGCCAAAAAACATTGCATATTGAATAGCCGATTAATATGGAAAAACGTTTATGCACACATTCTTATTTATAAAGTTTTTTGGCAGGTTTGCTGTGAGTTTTTTTTTTTTTTTAATCCCTGAGTGTTTAAAATCATCCAGGGAGGTCCCTTGTAGTTTAGAGCTGGGGGAGTAGCAGAAGTAAGGGAAAAAAACAGGAAGAAACAGGTTAGAACGAGAGAGTTAGGTGATTACCATACTGACCTCAAGATCTATAATGTGATAGTTATTCTAAGTGGCTACAGAATGAATGCAAAAGAAGCTACAATACGGCTAAAACTAGGATTGATAATATCAGACAGTTCTTACTTTTGACTAAGCAGTACAGCTGTAAAATCCTATCAACAACTACAGGATGTAGGTCACATAATAAACTTAATATAAGAATCCCTACCACAGCAGCTATAATCTGGTCACAATTTAAACTATGCAGAGTGAATACCAGTAAACAAAGCTTTTAGTCAATCTCCTTCAGCAAAGTTACATTCAGCAGAAACAGGTTTTTAGTATGCCCAAAGTAAAATTAGAGAGAAAAAATGTAGAGACAGCACCAAACAAGAAAGAAAAAATGTAGATACAGAAAAAGGAACAACAGCCTACAAATTGTGAGGTACAGCTACAACATTATGCAGAGTATAGTATACCTGCAGTAAAAACCTTGAATTAATTTCCTGTAAAATCGAATGCATTCAAAGGGCTATTGCATAGCTCATTTAAAACTTAAAACAGATTACAGTCTAGGTGCATTGAATTAACATCCTGTGAAATAAAATGCCTTCACAGAACTATCACATAGCTTAATTAGAAACATAAATTAAATTACAGTTGCAGTACAACAGGATACTGAATCACTCTGTACAATAAACTATGCCTGCAGTCAAAAATGATGGATTATCTTTTTGCTATATGAAAAACTTACACAGAGACAATATATGGGCAAAATGGAGAGATGAAAAAGTCAGCCGGCAAAGGAGAGTAGTAGTGCTGAAACTGAATTCATCCTCAAGTCCTGGTGAATACCTTCACAAGGTGGACCCTGTTTTTCACAAAGTCTCACCAAGGCAATACTGATATATAGACTGTATTTATACAGCATATATCATGGACAGAAATAGGTAAAAAATTAAAAAAGATAGCTGGGTGCACTGTTCAATCCTGGTAGGTACAGTGGTGCCAGGACTGGAACAAATACAAGTGGCCTCCCACAAGGCTCAGTCCTGGGACCTCTCTTGTTCGGTATATATTTCTCGGAGGTACAGGCCAACACAGAAGGACTGTGGCTGACCAAGTTCACAGATGACTGCAAACTGAGCGCCATAATCGACTCTTCAGCCGACACAAGCATCCTCCAAAAGGGCCTCATAGAAACAGACAACTGATGCCAGAGCCATGGCCTCAAGCTAAACGCCAAAAAGTGTATAGTCATCCCCTTTGGCAAAAACAAAGTGCCCACAAATTACCACATAGGTGGTAATCCATTAAATCTGGAAGAAGTAATTAGGGACCTGGGGACCCAAGTTGATAGCAATCTCTCATTTGACAACCATGTGGCCAAAGTGGTTAGAAAAACATTTTATATAGCCCACCTAATCATGAAGGGATTCACATCTAGATCAGGGGAGGTCATCGTGCCTCTTTACTCATCCCTCATCAGGCCCATAATTGAGTGCAATTCCCCTTTTGGGATGTACCTTACCAGACACCTGCAGCAACTGGAAAGACCCCAAAAGTACCTCACCAAGAGGATCAAAGGGCTCAAACAGATGCCATATGCTGCCTGGTTAAAGAAACTCCAGCTCTACTCAGTGGCATACCACCTGCTCAGAGGCGATCTGTGCCTGACGTATAAAGCCATGTCCAATCCAGAATTAATGGACATGCTGCACCTCAGAAAATCCAAATCCCATCGAGCTACGCGCTCGAGAGATTTGAACCTCAGCACTGAAATAAATAGGACATGCTGGAGGGACAGATTCATAACCCAGAGGCTCCCTTCACTCTGGAATAAAATCCCAGTCCAGGTTAGGCAGAGTCCCTCATTGACTCACTTCAAGAGGAATCTTGATGAGTAGATGGGGGATCATAGGTTTACCCGGGTATCACTTCTGTGTCACTGTTAGACAGAGGCACAGTATACTAACCTCGAAAAAGGGCATAGCAAAATTAATTTAAAATGGGTGACAAAAGCCAAGCACACTCTGGCTAGGCTTATAAATGCCCTAGGGCAGATAGCCTAGTATGAACCTATGAACCTATGAACCAGTGTAGAATCCTCAAAATATGGAAACATTCCTACAATGGGGTCAGGCCAGGCCCAGGGGGAGGATGGCATCTCTGTTGTAGAAAGAAGTAAAAGTCCACAAAAATCACAAAAACTGATAGGCCAAAGAAGTGCCATAAAGATGATAGAGTGGACTATTGAGGACAAGAAAGAAATTTTGTATGGTTATTACTATGTAACAAGCCCAGAATTTCCAGACACAAGATATACAAAATGATTAAGAGATTCATAGGTTCATAGGTAGGTACTAGGCTATCGGCCCTAGGGCCTATACAAGTCTAGCCAAAAAGGTACTCTGGCTTTCACCACCCAAGAAAATTATTTTCCTATGCCCCTGTTGAGCAGAGCCACAGAGGTGATCCCCAGGATGTATATCCTATTTCCCATCCAGTCATCAAGATTTCTCTTGAAGAGTGCTAATGAGGAGCTTTTATTTGATATAGATAGGTAGTTTGATCGAGAGTATGGGAAGTCTCTGGGACAGGAATCTATCCCTCCAGCATGTTCTGTTTATTGTGGTGAGAAGGTTTAGGTCCCTAGAGCGTGTAGCTTGGAGGGATTGGGATTTCTTTAAGTGGAGCATTTCCAACAGCTCTGGGTTTGACATAGCTTTGTATGTCAGGCAGTGATCGCCTCTGAGTAGGTGATATGCAATGGAGTAAAGCTGGAGTTTTTTGAGACGGTCTGTGTAGGGCATCTGTTTGAGGCCAGTAATCCTCTTTGTGAGGTATTTGTGCGGTCTTTCCAGTTGTTGTAGATGTCTTGTGAGGTACATACCAAAAGGGGCATTGTACTCTATAAATGGGTCTAATGAGTGACCAGTAGAGGGGAACAATGACCTCTTTTTTCCTGGATGAAAAACCTTTTGTGATGAGGTGTGCCATGTAGAAGGATTTCCTGACTACTGTGGTGATGTGATTATCAAAGGAGAGACTACTGTCCATCTGTGTCTCAAGGTTTCTTATCACACTTTCTGTATTAAGTAGACTACCACCTATGTGGTAGCTCATGAGTACAGAGTTTTTAGCAAAGGGGATGACAATGCACTTTTTGGCATTGAGATTGAGGCCATGGCTTTGACACCAGATATATGTCTCAGTGAGGCCCTTTTGTAGGATGTCCATATTGTTAGCAGTTTCAATTATGGCTCCTAGATTGCAGTCATCTGCAAACTTCATTAGCCAAAGACCTTCTTTGTTAGCCTGTACTTCAGAAAAGTAGATACCAAACAGGAGAGGACCCAGGACTGAACCCTGTGGTACTCCACTTGTCACTGGTCTGAAGTCAGATTTCGAGTCTGCTACTTTCACAGTGTGGGTTCTGTCAGTTAGCAATTTGGCTACCCATCTTGTGACATAGGGATTTATACCTAGTTTAGTGAGTTTATCTATAATTCCAGAGTGGGGGATGGTGTCAAAAGCCTTGATGAGATCTAGATAGGCTGTGTGAACCTCCTTACCCACGTCTACAACTTTGGTGACTGCTTCAAAGAAGTCAATCAGGTTTAGGAGACATGATCTGACTTTTACAAACCCGAACTGGGTGGGGTCCAGAGTTTGGAGATTACCAATGTCTTTGTTTATAAGTTCCATGATGATACATTCCATGGCCTTGCAGACCAGGCTCATTAGGCTAATGGAGCTGTAGTTCCCGTGGTCCGTGGTGGCTCTCCCTTTGTGGAGTGGGATAACCATCACTGTGCACTATTCAGTGAGCATAAAGCCTGAGGTGAGGCTATGACTGAACATGGTGCTTAGGTGGGGTGCCTGTTCATTCTGTAGTTCATGTAGAACACATCCTGGGATGTTGTCAGGTCCCATGGATGCAGTGTTCCTGGCTTTGGAGAGTGTGGTTTCTTACCAATGCAGTCGTGATTACAGAAACTTTGCATTCTTCTGGTATATAGATGGGCCCTTTAGGGGGGTGAGGGTGGGTAAAGTTGGCACTGAACCTATCTGCCAGGATGTTGGCAATATCAGTTGGTTCTGTATATTTAGTGCCATTGTGCTGTAACTCACAGCAGATCTGAGTGTTGCCATTGAGATTCTTGACATAGCTATAGAATGCTTTGTGGTTGTCTTTAGAATCAGTGGCGATTTTGTTTTCATAACTAGCTTTGGAGGATTTTATGAGGGATCTCAGCTTCTTACTGAGGCTGACCAGGGAGTTCTTCCAGTCATGGGATTTTGCTGTTTTACGCAACAGTTTCTTTCTTCTATTGTAGAGTTTGTTTATGGCAGGGGACCACCAGATTGGCTTCCTTTTTTTGGAGGATAGCATTTTGGTTCTGTTAGGGATTGCATGATCCATGCACTCGTGTAAGTGCTTATAAAGTGCATTTTTGTAGGATTCAGCAGTCATACCTCTATTGTCCATCTGTATGGGTGTTATGAAGTTTGCTACTTCTGTCTTAAGAAGCGTGAAGCTGGCTTTGGAGAAATTTTTTATGGTAGTTTCCCTAACGGGGGGGGGGTGGGGGCGAGATGTTGATGTCTAGGCTGATTAGCTTGTGGTCGGATCTGACCAACGAGGAATTGACCTCTGATGTGGAACAGGTCTAGGATATTGCTGCCCCTGATGGGGGTGTGGATAAGTTGATCCAAGGCGTTGGAATTTATGAATTCCAGAAAACGTTGAGCAAAAGAGTTGGTACATGAGTAGTTTTCCCAGTTAATAGTGGAGTAGTTGAAATCACCCATTATTAGGGTGTTGGGTTTTACCCTAATATTTTCCAGTGTATCAAGAAATGAGGAGTAAGAATCCTGGGGCATAGTGGGAGATCTGTATTTAGTTACAATTTGGTTTGCGGTCTTGCCCAGAGTTAGTTGCACTTGGATAATCTCGGATGCATTATGCTGAGCAACTAGCCTGGAGGTGTGGATATCCTTAATGAATATGGACACGGCTCCACCTTTAGTGCTTCGGTCCAGGTTAGGTGGCTGAAAGGTGTGGTATGAATTATAGCCTGGTAACAAAGGGGTGCTCTCTGGAGCCTTGAATAAGGTCTCTGTCACTGCACAGATGTCGATGTTCTCCATTTTAAGGAGTGCCTCGAGTGAAAGCATTTTGAGGATTAGACTTCTAGCATTGAGTAGCATTACCCTCAGATTTTGCTTGCTTGCATCTGTTACTGTGGTGGATTTGTCATTTGAACCTTGCCTAAAAAAGGCACTATAGGGGTGGCAAGAGCCTTAGCCAGTGTCTGGAATCCCAAGAGCGACAGGTGCAGACCATCTCTGGCAAAGCATCGTGGTCTGTCAGTCATGTCATCCCAGGCAGACAGACACTGGATCCCCTTAGAATGACACCAGAAGCTTAACCAGTTGTTGAAGTCAATCATTTTGTCCTTGTACTGTGGTATCATTCTGGGTGATGGCAGGATGCTACTCAGGGCTAGAGTCATACCTGCCTGGGCTACAAGATCGGAGAGCTCCTCTATGTTTCTTTTCATGTAGTCCAGGGAGGTATGTCTCAGGTCATTCACACCAACATGGACAATGACAGAGTCATATTTGTACTTGTTGTGGAGTGGCCTGAGTGCCTCCATTATGTGGCGGATCCTGGCACCCAACAGGCAGCTGACAGTAACTTTCTCCTTGTTTAGCCTGGTGAGTGGAACATCAGTGTGCCTGACTATAGAGTCACCTATGACTAGTGTGTTGGGTATGTTGTTATGCCTTATGGGCTGTGGTTGAGTGGCACTCTGAGTTTGTGAGCTATGTGTCATTTGGGTTGTGTTGGAGGGTGGAGGTTGCATGCGTTTCTGCTTTGGAGGTCTCTGTTGCTTGAGGAGATTGTTATTGAGAACCTCTGCAAATGTAGATGTTTGTTTTGTGTTGCTATGTGTGTGTTTTGGTGGTGTAGGTTTTGAGGAACTATGTGATGTGTGTGGTGTGGTGCAAGTGTTTACCTTCTCCTCTTGACTGTCTAGTCCAGTCTTGGGGGAAGAGAGATTTGCTTCCACTTTGGCTATTTAAGTGCATCTCTCACAGGTTGTTGTGTTGGGTGGTAGGGGGAGGGGCTGTCTGTGTATATGAGGCAATTGCTGCATTGCCCCAAGATACCCAGATTCATCAGGTAGATGGGAGAAAACACCGGGAGCTAACGCTTAGACATGCCTGGATAGGTGCTTATTTATTAAGTACTAAAAACTGTTTTCCTCTAGACAAGTGAGGAAAGTTGAGTACTGTAGTAATTTGTAGCTTATTTAGTGCTAAATTTGTGACAAATTAGAGGAAAGAAAAATGCTTCCACAAGAAAAACTCTCAGAAGCTTCAAATAAAAATTTGTGGTCATTAATACAACAGATTTTTGAAAAACAGCATATAGACCAAGAAACTTTGATCTGTTTGGAAAAAGAAGCATCTGAGCAAGTGTGAAAATATATAGAACAAAACTTAGATATTTTTGAAAAGTATAAAAAAGAAATATGGACATGAGAAAGAGAGAGATTTGATATGATGCAATATTTATGCAAAGGTGAAAGCCAGATTAAACAACATAAAAAGGCAACCCCAAAGATATTTGAAGAGAAATGCAGGAAAAGGCATCCAGACATGGAAAATTTCACAATAGAAAAATAATATTGCAAAGAGGGGATGTAGAAAAGCAGATTAGTAAAGAAGAAGTTAAAAAATACAAGTTGAAGTTATGGAGTGCTTGCAAAGGGAAAGATTTGGTGTAGAAGGTCTAACACAGGTTACATCACAACATGATGGAAAGAGTCCCCAAAGTAAGGAGAAACAGGAAGTTCAGGAGACATTTGAAGAAGAAATAAGGACATGGGAAAGAAAAAGAGATTCAATATGGTGTAATATCTATGCAAAGGAGAAAGCAAAACAAATCAATACAAAAAGAGCCGCACCAAAGATATTCGAAGAGAAATACAATCAAAAGAATCCAGACATGAAAAACTTTACAATACAAAAAAATAAGAAGACAAAGAGGAAAAGTAGAAAAGGAGATCAGTAATGGAGGAGTTAAAGAAACAGAAAGTGAGGTTATGGAGTACCTCCAAAGTGAAGGATTCAGTGTAGAAAATCTAATGCAGAAAGCACCACAAAAGGATAATGCAATACAAATCCAAATTAAGGGGAAACCGGTAGAATGGGACGCAATTGGTCAGGTGCCATATGAAGCTATGTTAGAGCCTTCCATAGGAAATGAGTATAAACATTCCTCTGACGGCTGAACGGCAAGAGAAGGAACAAGAAACTGTGGAAACTCTGACAGTTAATTAGGAGTGACAGGCCAGTGAGTTCACATATGACAGCGCAATGGATGGCACAGAATGAAATTGAAGAAAATGTGACACAGGGAGATGCAATAGAATTTTCTATAGAATGCCTGCAAGAAATGGAAAACAAAAAAAAATGCACCCTAAGTTTAGAAGAAAATGAGCTAAGAGAAGAGTTGATTGACTTAATAGAGTTAGATAGACATATTAAGATCAATGAACAAAATAGAATGCAGAAGGTCAATAAAACCCAAAAAGTCAGGCGTTTGATGAAAGAAACAAACACGATAATTAGGACTGTCCATAGAGATCCATGGGATATTACAGAAGTAAACAGGATATATTACTGTGCAGCTAAATTAATAAATGATAAAGCGCTGCCACAAGAACACAGAGAACTGAGGGAGAGAAAGGGGAGAAATCGAATACCATCATGGAAGTATCAAACAGAGAAAACTATAAAGCAACTAAGACAAGAAGTGTCATTATTAGAAAAGTATAGAAGAGGGAACAGATCAATGAAAATACATAGAAAAATAGACGTGATAGAAGCAATGCGCAGTATTAGAACAGATCAGGATCTATCATGCATCATCGCAAATAACAAACTAAAAATCTCAGTATAGGTAGAAAAACGCAGAAGATACACAGATAAATGTAAAGGAAAAGTACAAAATAAGCAATTTATTGATGACCCAAAAAAGTTTTATAGAGAATTGGGAAACAAGGTAATATTAATTGAAAGACCACCAAAAAAATAAGAAATAGATACATTTTGAGAAGTATCTATGAAGATCCTGTGGAACATAACAAAGATGCTAAATGGATAGAAGAAGTAAAATAAATAATAATAAGTTTAAAGGTGCAGGATATGAAATGGGATAAAGTAGCAGCCAGAGAGATTGAAACAAAGTTAATAAAAGCCTCTAATTGGAAAATCCAAGGCCCAGATGTAGTACCTAACTTTTGGCTAAAAGTATTAACATCTTTGCATGAAAATTTAGCCATGAGTAAGAACTATTTATATGCACACCAAGAGCAGACACCAACCTGACTAACAGGAAAAACAATGCTCCTACTTAAGAGTGAACCTACAAGCTACCCTAAAATTTATAGACCAATAACTTGCCTTCTGACAACATATAAATTATATGCTGGAAATGATGCTGACAGAGTCCATAGTCATTTAGAAGAAAACTCAATTATGATAGTAGGCAAAAGGGCACTAAAAGAAAGTCATATGTAACAAAAAATCATCTGTTGTTAAATAAAGTCATAGTGGAGAACTGTAAAAAGGGGAAGAATTTAAGTATGACATGGACTGAGTACAAAAAGGCATTTGATAGTATCCTACATTCATGGATAAACGAGAGCTTAAGAATGTATAAGATACACCCCAGACACTGATCAACCACATTACAGTGACTATGAAACAGTGGCAGAACACTTTGCAATTAAGCCATGATAAAGGACAAATTATTATTCCAGGGATAAAATTCAGGGTGACTCTGTCACTGCTGCTATTCTGCCTTGCCTTTAACCCATTAAGCTGTCTACTTAACAGCTTAGGTCATGGCTATAATTCTGCTCGTAGAAACCAACAAAGTGTAAAGACTTCTCATCTTCTCTTTGTCGATGATTTGAAACTGAATAGCCCATCAGATGAGGAACTGAAAGTACAACTGCAAGTTGTCAAAACTTTTTCAGATGATATAAGAATGTCAATTGGTCTTGATAAATGTGCAAAAGCAACCTTTAAAGCAGGAAAACTGCAGCACTAAGAAAACATCAGTTTGGGACAGGAATGAGATATAAAAGAACTTGTGCAAGTGGGTGTTAATACATATTTGGGAACTGATGAGGAATCAACAATAAAACATGAACAAATGTGAATAACACTTAGTAAGGAATACTTTAGAAGACAACTACATACAGAAACACATAAAAAAACAAACCATATTACACATATAAGCAGGGGGCAAGCACCCCTGCAGCCCCCACTCCCCCTGCTATTTAAAAATATCAAGTCCAAAATCACACTACACAGAACAAAATGGCAAATATACCATTCTGGACTTCATGACTGCCTGTTTAAATTGTAAAAAAAACTATCATCAACCTTCTCTTAGAAACACTACTTCTATGTTAAAACATTAAACATTACTATATATCTCTCCGATACTTACCAGAGTTTCATATGTAACCTCAGTCATGTTCGCATCTTACTTGCTATACTACAACATAACACATCTTAGTGTAGTGTTATCTCGGAGTTGATATAGTTAAGTTGCAGGGGGTGTGAGGGGCACAGCCCCCCCCCCCACATGGGGGTGCAGGGGACTTACCGTCCTGCTTATATTTGAAGAAGTGTAATATGATTTATTTTTATTTGTTTCTGTATATAGCTGTGCTGGAAGACAGTACATGTTGCTTTCCTATGTTTTTTCAATGTCATGGGATTCAACGTTTTGATTTTTTCAGTGTTTTGAATTTTCAGGATTTTGGTCTCAGATATACAGATATATAGAGGTAACATAATAGGTTTTATATTTATATATATATATATATATATATATATATATATATATATATATATGTGTATATACATACATAGATATATATAGCTACATAAATGTGTACAGTGATGTACACCCTCCACATATATCACACAGTTACATATATATATATATATATATATATATATATATATATATATATATATATATATATATATATATATATATATATATATATATATATATATATATATATATATATATATATATATATATATATATATATAAAAATTTTGTATATACACATGTCCACACGTACATGCAGAATGTCGTGGCTAACTGCACCTACAACTGTTGATGGTAAAAGACCATAGCTGTATAATGATATAATCAACCCAGCCACAGAACCCTGGGCCTGTGGAATCTCACACGTAGACAGACATGGTGTGCAGGTGGTGTAATGTGTAATGGCTGCAACACAGGACTTGGACAGACCATATTGTCACTAGCCAATTCTCCACCTAGCAAACTGCAAATGGTTAGAAATGGTGATAATGGTATCTGTACACAGAAAGCAGGGATAGTGACAGGTATCACAAACAGGGAACCAAGGAAACCAATAAAATCCACAGAAACCAAGCTCAGATGCAAGGTAAGGAAGCCAAAACACACTCTGTTAAGCTGTAACAGCACACTTTATTAACCAGCACACCACACGATCACAATGCAGAATCAGAGTTTACCTAGGTTTCATCCACCACATAGGACTTCTTCAGAACAACTGATTGTTAAAAACCCACCCTTTTATATCTTAATAAATTAGTATTTTCCCACACCAATAATTAGTTCATTACCTAATAACTTTAAAAAGATAATTAATAATTATTTAAAACATAAATTATTCATAAAATACATGAATTTAATAGCATAATTCATGTTCAATTATTCCTTAAGCTATACAATATTTCAATTTTAAAACTGGGGTAATGCTGATATATTCATTAATACCGGGAAAACTAGCGGCGTCCAACTTTAATTGCCATTTAAATTTGGCTACCTCTAGATGGGCATCCATAATTCTACCCTGTCCATCCTTAATTAATTGTTGTATTCCACAAAATTGTAAAGTATGTCCATGATACTGAGCTATATGCCTGGCTAAGGCATTTGTCATGTTCCCATTTTTTAATATTTAAATTATGTTCATATATCCTATCCTTTAGACGCCTGCTAGTTTTCCCCAATATAAAATGCCGAACCTGACTGGCACTTATCCAGATATACAACATTAGAGGAACTACAATTGAAATGTCCTTTAATACCAATATATTCACCATTGATGGAAATTGTGGTTCCAGTAGTCATTATAAACTTACAAACATTCCACATTTGTAATTATAATGTAATAATGTAATGTAATAATGAGTCAAAATGACATAAATAAGTCTAGTAATAGACCAAAAGGGAATTACAAATGTGAAATGTGGAATGTTTGTAAGTTTATAATGACTACTGGGACCATAATTTCCATCAATGGTGAATATATTGGTATTAAAGGGCATTTCAATTGTAGTTCCCCTAATGTTGTATATCTGGCTAAGTGCCAGTCATGTTCGGCATTTTATATTGGGAAAACTAGCAGGCATCTAAAGGATAGGATATATGAACATAATTTAAATATAAAAATGGGAAAATGACAAATGCCTTAGCCAGACATATAGCTCAGTATCATGGACATACTTTTAAATTTTGTGGAATACAACAATTAATTAAGGATGGACAGGGTAGAATTATGGATGCCCATCTAGAGGTAGCCGAATTGGAATGGCAATTAAAGCTGGACGCTGCTAGTTTTCTCGGTATTAATGAATATATCAGCATTACCCCAGTTTTAAACATTGTATAGCTTAAGGAATAATTGAATATGAATTATGCTATTAAATTCATGTATTTTATGAATCATTTATGTTTTAAATAATTATTAATTATCTTTTTAAAGTTATTAGGTAATGAACTAATTATTGGTGTGGGAAAATACTAATTTATTAAGATATAAAAGGGTGGGTTTTTAACAATCAGTTGTTCTGAAGAAGACCTATATGGTGGATGAAACCTAGGTAAACTCTGATTCTGCATTGTGATTGTGTGGTGTGCTGGTTAATGAAGTGTGCTATTACAGCTTAACAGAGTGTGTTTTGGCTTCCTTAGCTTGCATCCGAGCTTGGTTTCTGTGGATTTTATAGTAACAGGTATCCCAATGCTGCAACACTAGATACAATAACAGCATAAAGCAAGTTCATTCTGCAGGCCACACAGGCAGTGTAACAGAAGGCCACTTTGTACAGCCTAGAAGTACTGTGGCTGCAGCCACATGTACACCAAATGTAACTGGTGGTGCATGCAACTTGTACTGTGAACTGTAGTGTGTAATAATAGGTAGTATTGGGGTTCTAATCTCACTCAGCCACTGTGTGTGTGAGTGTGTGTATATGTGTGTGTGTGTGTGTGTGTGTGTGTGTGTGTGTGTGTGTGTGTGTGTGTGTGTGTGTGTGTGTGTGTGTGTGTGTGTGTGTGTGTGTGTGTGTGTCTATGTGTATATATATATATATATATATATATATATATATATATATATATATATATAGATATATAGATATTTCCCATACAACAGTACAGACATGCCCATCAGGCCTATGTCTGTGCAATGTTCAATCATTGTATGGCCCTGTGACTAGCATCCTCCACAACAGTGGTCTCTGTCAACAGCTACTGGTGTCATCCACCTTAACAGCACTGCCTGTCAATCTCATAACAGATATGATCCATGGCACATATGATAAGCACTTAGTACTATAGTGTATACTACTAGATATGTAGGGGATCAAATCTCAATAAGGGCAACTCTGTGTGCCTGTAAATATATCCACTTGCAGCCATGTGCCTATCTGTGGGAAATGGTTATACATTTTAAGGTCCTGTCAGTAGCTGCTGTTCCTAAATATCCCAAATTTACCTAGGCATAAATGCTTTCTGCCACCAGCTACATTTGTAAGTACAGAACACCGAGGTAACACGTATCAAGGGTAACATGGCTTGTCATGTGATATGCATGCAGGATTACTCTGTCTGCCCCCATTGTCCTTGACACACTGCTCTACACATATGCACCTAGGTAACCATGCACATATACAGGCATACCTTGTTGAAGTTATATCTCCGCTTTGCTGCCATGCCATCCTGAGCCGCTATATTGCTGCCAAATCTACACAGCATAGCCACTCAGACCCCTGGAACAGAAACATGCAAAGTTCTGAGAGACACCTGTCAGTCTGTAACAGTGCCACCAATCTAAAATCATGCAATAAAGGTACAAACACTTTGATGTGTAGTCATGACACATGCCAGTATACAGCACCTGCCATGGCATAACACTACCGCAGTACAAAATGTCATAGAATGTAATGTAGTCGCCTTGTGCATCAGACACATATTTGCATGCCCCTGCTTCGATGGTATGGATGGCAGGGTTGTAGCACAGGTATCATCACATGCACAGGTTGTGTTGTGGGGGTGGCAGAGGCCTAGACTGTGCCAAACAGTTGACATCGTGTGTGTCAGTCAGGAAGGGGTGCTGCTCAGCTGTGCTATGGAGAGATGCTATGTGTGTCTGTTGGTGACCTGCATGTGACAGTGATGTTTGAGCATGTGCATACACAGTCAAGCCATGTGCTAGTTCTACATATGGGTATGTTGGACAGCTGGAGACCATACATGGCAAAATGGACAGTTCACTGTCTCTGGCCACGAATATGGAAACTGGCTCTGCCAGGAGTGGAACTGGCACCACCATGCCCAGGGTCAGATGCAGTACTATTCACTGACGGTGACTGGTGTCTGTGGGCCCATGGCTATGTTGGACAGCTGGAGACCATACATGGCAAAATGGACAGTTCACTGTCTCTGGCCACGAACATGGGAACTGGCTCTGCCATTAGTGGCACTGGCACCACCATGCCCAGGGTCAGATGCAGTACTAGTCACTGACGGTGACTGGTGTCTGTGGGCCCATGTCCCAGGACCACATGCCCATGGCCTGCCATGTTGTGGTATGGACAGCACCCTCCCTTCTGTAGTGCTGGAGGTACTGGCACTACAGGACCGTGAGTGTGCATGGCCATGTGGACTCTCAGCAGATGCTGTTGCTGACCGACAGCCACGTGTCTAACTCCCTACTCCCACCACATGTTCTAGCACAGATAATGTGCAGTGAAGGACTGACAATGTCTCAACCCACCATCAGTCCACTATATCAGTGAAATGATGCATGGTGTCACCAATCTGATGGATGGAGTCACGGATGTCAGACTGTGATGCATCTATGATCCAGAGCATCCATCTGGTGTTGTGGAATGTGCCTGTGCCTCCATGATGGACCAAAACATGTATTGAGTGACCTGAGATGTAACAGCTGTGACAGGTGGTGGATGGGCAGCAGTCTTCCTTCGAGTACCCCTATCAATCTGCCTGTGTGGGATCTCACCAGGTCTCTGGCTATGGCTAGTGTCTACACTCACTGATGCCATAGTTGCAACACTCTCCTGATTCATGTCACCACACTCTGTCTGATATCTGTGGCAGCAGGGGACTGGGTATGTGTGGGCATACTGACTGTGTGCAGGAACACTGGGGGAAGAAGTGGGATGTCAACCCATGGGACAGATTCAGACCCCAACAACCCCACCTGTGCCTCACTATGGCCACCATCATCATCAGAGTCAAATGAGACTCTGACATCAGGTTGTGAGAGGGACATATATCAACCCCAATGGTCACCTGTGAGGAGGACGAAAAATAAGTACATTACTTACCTGCACTATTATATATGGTAATCCACATACATACACCTACAGGTGAATAGCCACAACTACATTACACATGCCACATCTTATTTCTGATCATATGCACAACATACAAGCAGACTGCAACATACACAGACAAGACAGGCTCCTTATGACATACACTGCAGCTATGTCCTGTTAATGTTGCCACTACTATACACCTGTGAGATAAGCGATATGTCAGTGTATGTGATAGACCTACACCTGAAACCCAGTGCAGCCGTCATGGGTATACTATGCCAGTTCTAGTATCACTGCCTCAGGTATGTCCCATCTCCATATTGTGTACAAACAAGCACCTGTGAATGATTGCCTCCTGTGTAGCACACTGCATGGACCTTCTCAAAAATACATGCAAATGTGTTACTGCTCCTCCAAATACACAACTGTGATTACCCATTCAATGCATGTCAGTTAACCCCTCCAAAATTGAAGATACAAGTATTGTACTCTGGCTAAGTATAACAGTTGTGTCTAGGGCAAAATGTCAGCTGTTAACATTCTTAGGGTATATATGATCCATACAACAACAGTATCACACTTACCAGATACAGAACCTTGGACTGGCCACACCTGACATACCTATGGAAATGTGAGGGAAAGGTTTTGTCAGCAATATCAAATGTGGCATTGTTACAGAGTAATAAGTGTGTATATCAACATGTACAGTAGCTAATGAAATAATGCCTACATTGCTGACATTCTGATTATGTGCGCACAACTGTGTGTTAAAACCAAACCACCCTCCCAATGCAGATAGACCTGACACCCGTGTACTGGGATGCAGACCCTGCCACATTGACTGATACAGTATTACAGTGATGAACACAGGAAGCTTACTTGGATGTTCCTCTGCTGTGGATGCTGTGGCACCCACCTCCATGATGTTGGATGCTTGGGAGCTGGTGGTTGTTCCCAGGTTTGCCACAAATTTCTCTGTGGCAGAGAGTGGTTGTGCTTCTGCAGGCCCTCCACTGGTGCCAGCACAGTCATTGGCCACAGCAGCAGCTATTTGCTGTGCAGCCTTGACCATATCTGTTGCCCAGTGTTGGACCTGCTCGTAGGTTCTGTCCTATAGCCCTACTTTGACTGCTGTGACGAGGTCAGCCCACAGTGCTGCATCCATGTTGGTCATAATGCTGGTGAGTCCTGGACTGCAGAATGTTGTGATGCAGTCTGAGGCCATCGAGGATGGCATTATTTTCAGCCTCTGAAAATGATGGGGTGCCTCCTTTGATATATCCTTTCTGAAAGACAACAAGAAGGGAACACATCACAGGACAAGATACATTATATCCCCTATGTACAGACCCTGCACATCCAAATTGGCCTGCACTATCCACTGCTACCTCCCACGGCATACCCCACAGTCTATCGACACACTATGTATGTAGCTATCAGCAACATAGTAGCAGTACCGGTTATGTCCTGTGTGCCATGACAGAGTGTGCTGTATGTCTCCACACCCATTAATGCTGTCTACTGTGGTGTACCTCCTGTGGACAAAGTGCCACTACTATGCCCTATGGCTACTGTCAGAAACATAGGTGGGTGTTATTACATGTATGTAGGGACAGTCCAGCAACATCAGTGTGCCACAATGACAGAAAACAATGCAAACCTGCTGTAGTATATCCTCCATGTAGGCATCATACCTCTCCAGTACACAGATGTTTGCTAAATGTGTATGTTTGCCTGATATATGCGGTCTTTTTGGCACAAACTTGTGGATGTCTGACAAGCAGTTGGCCAATAATTGATGGTTGTTGTCAGAATAAAGAGAATCTGGCTGTCACACACCAGAACCCTCATAAAACAGTTATGCTATAGTAATATCTGTCACTCTATTCATACTCTTACTTTGGATGACCAATATGTATACTCTGTTGCTGAGATTTGGCCTCTGTCCCCCCAGTAATAATGTCTATAACCTGACATCCTGCTGTAGGGGCTTGCCAGGTATCTTAGCCATAGCTCTCAACCACTGACATATGAATGTCGACCAAACTATGACCTAGCCAGAATACATCTGGGACAGTCAGGGACACCTTTACAATGTCTGAACTATGCCTGTGTGGCATTCAGTGACTGGGAGAAGCTGTATGACAGTATATGTGGATCCCTAGTGATATCTGCAATGCTTACTGTACTTATTTCCTTGTTTCACTTGAAAGAAGGTTACTGTTTGTCGTTTTTGCACTTAAGTTACCTGAAACACATTGCATTTAAGTTACCTGGCACTTGCTCACTAAAGCAATTATATAAGTCAGCACTAAAATATTAAAAGCACTACACCCTCACAAACTCCCCTTGAATACCTTGTTCCCCATTGGCCCTTTTTTTCAATTATAAAGGAATTCCCAGTACTATTCTAGCATGTCCAAAGGTCAGTTGTCAATCTCCTCTGCGGTCCAGCTGGTGAATCTGGGAATCTTGAGGCAATGTTACAACTGCCTCATGTACACAGACAACCCTCTCCTCCTCCCAACAAATTCCAACACACGTGAGAGATGCAACCATATAGCCATACTGGAGGCTAAGCTCTCTCAACTCAGTACTGGCGAAACCAGTCAGGAGGAGAAGGAAACTACACTCACTACAATTCCAGTCTCACATAGACCTACCACGACAGCAAACCAAACACATAAACACACAAAAACATACTCGGAGGCTCTAAATAAAAATCTGCCTAAGCAGCAGAGACCTCAAAGCAGACACCCAAGCAACACTACCTCCAAAACAAAACACGTGCAACACATAGCTCACAAAGCCAGTGTGCGAACAGTCACAGCCCTTGAGGCTAAACAACACACCTGATACACTTGTAATAGGTGACTCTATTGTCAGGCACACTGGCGTCCGCTCACCAGGCTGAACAAGGAGAAGGTCACGGTGAGCTGCCTGTCGGGCGCTAGGATCCGCCACATAACACAAGCACTCAGGTCACTCCAAGGCAAGTACAAATATGACTCAGTCATTGTCCATGCTGGTGTGAATGACCTGAGACGTACCTCCCTGGACTACATGAAAGAGACATAGAGGAGCTCTCTGAGCATGTAGCCCAAGCCGGTATGACCCTGACCTTGAGTAGCATCTTACCCTCACCAAGAATGATGCCACAATATGAAGACAAGATTATCAATTTCAACAATTGGCTTAAGTATTGGTGTCATTTAAAGGGGATCCAATGCCTGTCAGCCTGGGATGACATGCTCGACAAGCCACGATGCTTTGCTAGGGACAGCTTGCACCTGTCACCCCTGGGCTTTGGATATTGGCAAAGGCGCTTGCTACCCCCATAGTGCCTTTTTTAGGCAAGGCTCAAAAGACAAACCCACCTCCATAGGTATCACAAGGGATAAGAAACTAAGAGTAATGCTACTGAATGCCAGAAGTCTAAACCTCAAGATGCACACACTCGAAACTCTCCTTAGCATGGAGAAAATCGATATCTGTGCAGTAACAGAAACCTGGTTCAAGGCTCCAGAGAGCACCCCAGCACTACAGGTTATACCTCATACCATGCTTTTCGGCCCCAAAACTTGGACCGTACCACAAAAGGAGGGGGAGTATCAATATTCATCAAAGATACCCACACCTCCAGGTTGGTGGCAGAGCACGAAGCATCAGAGACTATCCATGTGCAACTAACAGTGGGTAAAACTGCTTTCCAGTTTATAGCCTGCTACAGACCACCCTCCCAAACCCAGGAACCCCACTCAGCCTTCCTGAGAACACTGGAAAATATGAAGGTCTCTCCAAACACCATTATATTGGGCGACTTCAACTACCCATACATAGACTGGGAGCATTACTCTAGCTCCAACACCCTAGCCCAAAGGTTCCTAGAATTTATAAACTCAAATGCTATGGAACAACTTGTTACCACTCCCACAAGAGGGGAAAACATACTGGACCTGATCATCACCAACATGGGGACTCTATGCTCCAGACCAAAAGTGTATCCCTCACTGGTAAGATCAGACCATAAACTAATCTCACTGAATATTCACATCCGACTCAACACCCTGCCCTGAAAACCACAGTGAAAAACTTCTCTAAAGCAAATTTCACACTCCTCAAAACCAAGGTGGAATCTTTCAAAGTCCCCGGGCCTGTGGAAAATATGGCCCAGACGCAGAATCCTTTATAAACGCATTCTATGAACACCTTCAGGAATGCATGGATCATGCAATCCCAAATAAAACCAAGACCCAATCCTCCAAAGGCAGACGTCCTGTCTGGTGGACCCCAGCCATAAACAACTATACAATAGAAGGAGGAAGCTACTACATGATAGAGCAAAATCCCAAAAAGGGAAGGCATCTCTGATCAGTATTAGCAAAAACTACGGGCACTCATAAAATCGTCTAAGGCCAGCTTCGAGAGAAAAATTACACAGGACACCAAGGATAATCACAAGGCTTTCTTTTGTTTAGCTGACAGGCCACTTGTTCAAACAGTTAAATCCTGTAATTCAGGAGGTGATGCTCTATTTGCCAATGCCATTGGTAAGAGAGTAAGATCCCTCCTTCCTTCCAGTCACCACCACCACCCCTCCCCTCTAAAAAAAGTCTAAAAAACCATTTCCCCACCATTTCCAGTGCCAATGCTCATATCCGCATTAACTCCTTTTCAGAAAGCTTTTTTTTCTCTTTCTCTTTCTTCTCTCTTCCTTTTTTTTATCCTTCTTTTTCCTTTTCTGACCTCTTTTCTAACCCTTGAGAAGTTTCTTTTTTTTCTTTCTTATTTTCTTCTTACCTACCCCCCTTTTCTACCTAAGAAAAAAGAAAAGAAAAAAAAAAGTTATGTTCTTGTGTTTCTATTGTTTTCTTAACTTGACTGCTCTGTGACTGCTATTCCTGAATTTAAATTTTTAATTTTTATGTATATATTTTTTTTTTCTTATGTTTTAATTATGTATATGTATAATATTATATGTAACTTTAATCTGTATCACTGTCAATGTTCCAATTTCTCCCCAGGCATCCGCTGAAAAATGGATGGCATGCATCCAGTCGGATCTTTAGTTATGTTAGGAACCTGGGTGGGAATTCCCAGATATGCTCAGAATTAGTCCAAAATGACAACAAATACACCGAACCCACAGACATTGCCAACATCCTAGCTGACAGGTTCAGCAAACTTCTCCCCCACCAAAAGGGCAAATATTTATCCCAGCAGAGTGCTGACCCCTGACATCTCAGATGCTCACGTAAGAGCTGCCCTCTCCAAAGCAAAAAACACAGCATCAATAGGACCAGACGGTGTCCCAGGCTGCGTCCTACATGAACTCCAAGAAGAGCTAAACCCAAACATAAAACTACTGTTCAATCTTAGCCTTACTACAGGATATGTACCCAAAGAGTGGCATACAGCAACAGTGGTCCCTCTCCACAAAGGTGGTGCCTCAACAGATTCTGGAAACTATCGCCCCATAAGCCTGACTAGCTTAGTCTGCAAAGCTATGGAAAGGATCATCATGGACCTCATAAATAAAGATATTGGGGACCTACAGACACTGGATCCTACCCAGTTCGGCTTTGTTAAGGGCAGATCCTGCCTCTTAAACCTGGTTGATTTCTTTGAAACAGTCACCAAGGCCATTGCGAGGAAGGTGGTCCACACAGCCTACCTGGACCTTGCAAAAGCCTTCGATACAATATCCCACTCAGGCATTATAGATAAGCTCACCAGCTTAAATATAAACCCCTATGTCACTAGATGGGTTGCAAACTGGCTCAAGGACAGAACCCACATGGTTAGAATTGCTGGAGCCATGTCAGACTCCAAACCAGTTACAAGTGGCATCCCACAAGGCTCAGTCCTGGGACCTCTCTTGTTTGGTATATATTTCTCTGAGGTACAGGCCAACACGGAAGGACTGTGGCTGACTAAGTTCGCAGATGACTGCAAACTGGGTGCCATAATCGACTCTCCAGCTGACACAAGCATCCTCCAAAAGGGCCTCATAGAAACAGACAACTGGTGCCAGAGCCATGGCCTCAAGCTAAATGCCAAAAAGTGTATAGTCATCCTTTGGCAAAAACAAAGTGCCCACAAATTACCACATAGGTGGTAATCCACTAAGTACAGAAGAAGTAATTAGGGACCTGGGGACCCAAGTTGATAGCAATCTCTCATTTGACAACCACGTGGCCAAAGTGGTTAGAAAAACATTTTATATAGCCCACCTAATCATGAAGGGATTCACATCTAGATCAGGGGAGGTCATCGTGCCTCTTTACTCATCCCTCATCAGGCCCATAATTGAGTACAATGCCCCTTTCAGGATGTACCTTACCAGACACCTGCAGCAGCTGGAAAGACCCCAAAAGTACCTCACCAAGAGGATCATAGGGCTCAAACAGATGCCATATGCTGCCCGGTTAAAGAAACTCCAGCTCTACTCAGTGGCAAACTGCCTGCTCAGAGGCGATCTGTGCCTGACGTATAAAGCCATGTCCAACCCGGAATTAATGGACATGATGTACCTCAGAAAATCCAAATCCCATCGAGTTACGCTCTCGAGAGACTTGAACCTCAGCACTGAAATATATAGGACATGCTGGAGGGACAGATTCATAACCCAGAGGCTCCCTTCACTCTGGAATAAAATCCCAGTCCAGGTTAGGCAGTGTCCCTCATTGACTCTCTTCAAGAGGAATCTTGATGAGTGGATGGGAGAGCATAGGTTTACCCTGGGTATCAATTCTGTGTCACTGTTAGACAGAGGCACAGTATACTAACCTCGAAAAAGGGCATAGCAAAATTAATTTAAAATGGGTGGCGAAAGCCAAACACACTCTGGCTAGGCTTATAAATGCCCTAGGGCAGATAGCCTAGTATGAACCTATGAACCCTATATCATGTGATATGACAGCTGTGTCCACCCGTACTTACTGTCAATGTGTCTGACACATAATCCAGTAGAATCCGTACAGGAGCTGACCATTGTAGGAGAGAGTGAGAGGGCCACACCTGTGATGTAATTCACAGCAGGCAGCACTGAGAGGCCTGCCTGTAGCTGTTGGACAGCAGAGTGTCACCAACATGTCATTCCCAGAGATGTACTACAGGCCTGCTGTTGTAATCCCTATTCCCCAAAACTGCATCCTCCCATCTGCATCCCATTATATAGGCACTTGTATTACATACCTGGTAGAGTGATGTAATCCTTTTGTGCACAAATACTCAAGAAAAATGGTTTCAGAATCACAATCTGTCTTGGTAAAGCAAGTTACAGACCTGTTTCCCATAGGCAGCTGCTTGCCTTTTGTAGGTAATGCTCAATAACAAGTGATTGCCTGTGCACCAATTTGTGGTTCAGACTTGCTAATTGCATCCAGACCACCTGGGTAGCACTTTCATTAGCCAATGACATGGCACAACAGTGCAATATTTAAAGCCTTTTTGTAGGCCTTGGACCCTTTCTTAGTCTGTGAGATGGACATTAGTGAAGTGTGGACACTACAGCATCGCAAAGAGTAGGTACAAATACTGTCCACTGTTGAGATTTATGAGGTATGCCCCCAGTTTTGTATACTATGTTTGGCCATTGTCAAATTACTTTGTGATTATCTGGCAGTTCAGTGTTAAACATTGTGGGTTAAGGTCAGTAAGGGGAAAGAGACATGTGAGTGTCAGACGTCATAGCCATCAGAATATGCATGCTGCTACAGTAGCTGCTGGACTGTCAGCACTGAGTGTTTGTAGGGGCAGACTGTGATGCATGTCCCTGTCTCTTGACCTTTTCCCCCACCCCTTTATGTATGTGTGTTGTGGGTTGTTTTCAGGCTTTTGGTTTCAGGATTTTGATTTTCAAGCTTATAGTGTTTCAGGCTTCTGATAGGGAACCGTGTTGTGTGGATACTTTGTTCTACGGGGTTGTGAGGTATGGTAGATCAGGGGCAGGTACCTTAACATATAGCTGCACATGTTGCAGTCTGCAGCTGCTGCTTTTTGCCCAGGACTCATAGTGGGGAGTGTGAACACTTTGGAGGACAGCAAACTGTATGTGTCACTGAGGGAGCAGTGTCAGCTCTGCCATTACAACACAGCCAGGGTGAGGTACCCATAGCAGTCCAGTTGAGGCATGTGGTTAAAGTATCTCTGTTATGTAACAGTGCCAATCAGAGAGTAGTAGGTGAGATATAGGTAGGCTGTATGAATATGTGCAGTGTGTCCCTACCTAAAGGCCTTTGACTTGCTAACAGGGCTAGCAGTTAATTCAGTAGCAGCAACCTATTTTGGTGAAAATTGCATGACTCAGTCATTATTTGCTTATTCACAAAAATGTAACTGAAGTGCAACACACTGGATTGGAACTCTGGACTGTGGGTGGCAAAATGCACTGTTTGCAAGGCATTTAGCAGACTGAGCTACCGTGTCATGGCTGCAGAAGCTGTATTTGCAAGATATATGGGCATGCATACATTATATGACACTAGAATTGCATTAGCATGTGTTTTCTGATGGGTATGAGGTGTGACACTAAAATGTCTATCATGACCTTCTAACCTCAATCTTTAATGACTTGCCAGTAATTTAGCAGACACAGATGTTTTTGTGAAAACCATCCAAACCTTGGGGGCACAACTGTGGACATTCTGCAACAGTCTGTACAGCTGACAGCTATACCTGCTATCCAAGGCCTCACTTACATCCATTATTATTTATTTGGATGTGTACTGGTGCAGTGTCTGTATCACAGTCCCATGTACACTGGCAATTTCTCCATTATATGTATTTGCAGTGTGTCAGTGTCATTCAGGATATGTTGGTGGAAACAGGTGCTTTAGTTTAGAGCTGAGTGGCCTAGTGGGCTAATGCACTGTGTTGTAGTTGACAAGGGCCTGGTTTCGAGACAAGGCAATGGTGGTAATTTTTCAGATGTACCTAACACTGTCAGACACACATAAGATGATTAAGGCACTTTTAAGCAGGTTTGCACTTAAACCCGAACTAATTATAAAAAAAGAAAAGAAAAATGGGGTGATAGGAAAGTGGTAAAATGGGGGCAAGCAGGGGGGAAAACATACTGAAACACAGGTAGGGATGTGCAGGATGGGTGTAGAAAAGGACCATAGCTCTCCATTTCTTGTACAGCAACAATTGTGCAGGTTTTACAGAATTTGGAATTTGGATCCTTACACCCCAGAGAGAGGGGTGAGGGCAACATAACTGCATTGATAATTCATGTAATAATTAACTGTGTCCAGAGGACATGGGTGCAAAATGGAGAGCTATGTATAGGGTAATTGTTTTTGTGGGATAGGTGCCCTTTTTTAAAGGAGAGAGTGAAATGTTGGGGAAGGGATGGAGGTATATGTGGGGAGGTAAGTTGGGTAGGAGAGGTTGCATTTGCAGACAGACAAGACAGACAAGACAGCATGCAGGTTTGGTGTCTGACACATAAGTGGGTAAACTTCTTGGATGGGGAGGGTGTTGTGGAATCAGAGATCCATGTGCCCTGAGACGGAAGCAGTGTGACTGAGCTCCCCACCCATTGGCAATCAACACTGCTCCTTCACTGCCCCAAAGGTGGCTGTGCTAGAGGCTGGGGGCCGGGGCTACCTTACCCCTCCAGGTTGGCCAGTCTGCCCTCAATCTGGCTCAGGTGATTCTCATATCCATGATGCACTATCCCATGCACCATCACTGGTAGCTGATCTTGGGTGACAACCCCCCTCTGACCTCACTCCCAGGGGAGAACAGGCTCTGTCCACTGATGCAGTTCCACCCATAGGTGGTACAGGGCTAGTGGAGGGGGCACCACTAGCTTGGGTTCCAGATGTGCTGGGAACTGGTACCATGGCCAGCTGAGGTAGGGTAGGTGGATCGCAGGGAGCCAGCCTACCCAGCCGAGCTGTGGTGTTGAGGTATTTCAATGTGTATAGTTTAGTAATGAACATGACATTTAGTTATTTATAACAGCATGCCAGAACATTGCAAATAACCTAGTAACATAATATTGCATAATATATGGAACACAACAATAAGTGAGATAACAGTCAATATAGTAACAGCATGCCAGTAACAGTTACGGCATGAGCCCACCATAGGGAATTCAACATGTTATGTTAGTATGCAACCATTGTATTACATAACAATAATAAAAACACAAGGCCCAACATAACATTTAGAGAACAACATTTGTTAACAGTAAACTATAACTGATGTATAACAATAATACATTATGATGAAGATAAGGGATGGGAGAGAGAGATACAGCCCATTAGTACCAGTATAGGCTATATAGTTTGCAACAGTACTGTTAAATGCTCTACAGGTCTGCCCTTCTTTTATGTATAACAGTGCATATAGCTGCTGTAACATGTGCATACCTCTCAAGCTATCCACATGGGAGAGTATGGGCCAAGCAGTAACACCTAAAGGTACACAGCTACAGAGGACTATTACATGTCAGAGGGACATATATAGCTACCAAGGTGTACTGTGGACGGAGGTAGTGTGACTGTGCTATTGACATAACCATGTTTCATAGGTTCGATGAGAATACTATACCCATTAGTTTGCTGTGCCTCTCTGGGTGATGAATCTGTCGATGCCTTCTGTCGATGATCGATCAGTGACAGAGGGATTATTTATTTATTTATTTTTATTTTACATTTGTTAACCGGGGGTGTCTTACTGAGCTGAAAAGGCCCTTTTTTAGCAGATGCCCGGGGAGAAAAGCTGTACATAGAAAAATTACAGATACATTTAGCTATTTAGACATGATCAGTATACACACAAATTACAAAATACATGTTTTTACAGTGGTATGCAGCACATCAACAGTTACAGTGGAGAGAACAAACAAAAAAATATTAATTTAAAAATAAAGGTAATTAATAGATTTGTGGTGTACAGTTGAAATTTGCAACATAGGTAGAATACATACATAGTACACAGGTACAGTACATATATTGTAGATTAGCCAGTGTTTGTGAGTAAGACTGAAAACTATTATCAAGTACTGTAGGTTTAGTATGTGTACCTTATTTGTTTTCACTTGCCTGGGGAACAATCATGGCACTGCCAGCTTTGCTTGAGATGTTGCCTGGTGAGGTCTTTAAAGGAGGCTTTGGATGATGTGTTTTGAATGCTAGTGGGGACAGAATTCCATTTTTTAGCCACTGAACTACTATATAGTGCATCTCCAAAACTATTGTAGTTGTTGGTGACTTCTAGTATTAGTTTGCCTGATGATCTAAGAGGCCTTTTGGCTGAGTGATGTTGTACTAGGTTTTTGAGGGCACGACATTTATTGGGGAGGTAATATATCAAATGACAGAGGCAGAGCTGATTGTAGTTAGGAGGTTGGGCAGTTCAAGCCAGTGGAGCTGTCTCAAAGCAGTACAGTGATGAGTTCTATATGAGCAATTTGCAGCAAATGGGCAATTCTGTTATAGCCGGCTTCCATTTTGCTTAGTTCAGTTTTTTTGAGATTAGTCAGAATGGGAGATGCATAGAGTAGGGTGGATAGAAGATGGGAGCGAGCAATGGCTCATTTTTTGTTGTTGATAAGAAATGGTTTGATACGGTAGAGTGATCCCTGTTTGGCATGCACTTTTTTAATAGTTAAGTTGAGATGACTATCCTATCAAATTTTAGGTGGGAGTCTATGGTTATTCCCAATAGCTTAGCCTGTGCCACCGGAGCGATTGAAGTAGCATTTGTGGAGTGGATAGTGAATTGACTGTTATCAGTGCTTTTGTTAGAACTGGTTATAATCATAAGCTGAGTTTTCTTTGGATTGAGGATAAGTTGGGCTTTGGTAAGGTAGTTCTCAATGTCAGAGAATGCTAGTTGAGTTGTTTGCAGGAGGGTAGGAATGTTTTGTGCAGCACAGATTAAGGTAGTGTCATCTGTATACTGAATAATAGATGCATGCTGTGTGGAGGTATGGAGGTCATTTGTGAAGATTGTGAATAGTAGTGATCCTAAGATAGAACCCCATGGGACTCCTATAGTTATGGGAAGCTGAGGAGAGAGAATTTTCCCATTTCACAGCTTGGTACCTGTCAGTTAAGTAGCTCTGGAACCAGGTAAGAGTGGAATTTGATAGGTGATATTGGTTTAATTTGTTTAGCAGGATTTGATGTGAGACTTTGTCAAATGCTTTGGACATATCCAAATAAAGAGTTGACACCTGCATGCCTTCAATTTTGAGACAGTTTACTGTATCTGTGAAGCAGAGTAGGGCTGTAGTGGTACTATGGGCAGGTCTGAAACCATGCTGAGTAGGTGACAGGATGTTGCTGTCTAGGAGATATTTTAGCATCTGGGTATGGATGCATTTTTCTGGGATTTTGGCCAGGGGGATTAGGCGACAGTGATTACAGTCCCTGAAAAAGTGACACTTGAAAGACATGTATCGTGTACAGTACAGAGAGTAAACAACTATCACGCCGTCCTTAGCAGGCATGGAATTAGACTATCAGCAAAAGTTCGCAGACACACTAGGCATACAGTCATACCAAGATTACACATTTTATTTATTGTATTATCTTGTATTAAATTTTTAAAACTACAATCCACTCTGCTACAGGCCACATGAGGAGCTCAGCGTCTCTCCATTAAGTGTTTTACAACTGTAAATGCCTATTTATGTTGAATTGTGTTAGACATTTTACAACTGTATATGTTTATGTTGAATTGTGTTAGACATCTAATATGATTTATGCTTTATTATTGGAAGTTACTATGGCATGCTAGCATTTTGTCTGCACCAAGTTGTTTTTAGTATAATAGTATGGTCTGTTTACATAGCCGCACCTTGTTCACTAATGTTATTCATGTAATTGTGTTGTGCGTAGACAGCTCATACTGGTGTCTAATTATTTCTATATAATTGTGCTGTTACTAGTGGATAGAATCACATTAAAGAACCACGACAGAGTGCTGCTCGCTATATTTTTATCTGTGACTGCGTAACTGACTGAGGTTTCTTATAACAGATGTTCTTCCAATTGGCTCATTATCTGCATATACTAATAGTTGGTTCAAGACATTTTCCTGCATGCGGTAGCTATTTTCTCAGTTTGTTTTTTGTAATCTTTATAATATATATTTATCATCTCAAAAGTGCTTACTCCTCTCTGTACTCTTCTTTTCTAGACCTAACACCACTCTTAAGTATTCAACTGCAGTACCACCTTTATCATTCTTATAAGAAAAGTGCAGTCCGGGTCTGAACTGTCTGCAAACAGCTAAAGTTAACTTTGAGTATGTGTCTACCTGTTTGAGCCAATATTCATTTTCCCTGGAGAGCACTCTGCTTTGGCTTGTAAGCAGCCGCCCACACACACACACTCATCTTCCACTTTTTCTCTTATTCCCTTCTGTTAGCAAATAGTATCCATAACTGATCAATACTGTGTGTTTGTTAATTTAAACTGAGACCACAGTAGCCTACTGATACAAGGTTATCCTCTTTTTCCACCTGAGAAATGGTTAAGAAATGACTTACAGTTTCAGAGCAGTCCTTGGTCAATTGTGATTGCTTCTTAAACACAAACTTGTCTTTGCATTGGCTCATTAGCAGCATTACAAAGAACTTCCTGCTCACACCCTTGTTCTCCCCTCCCCCTTCCCTGTTTATTACCTTAAGACAATCCCAGAGTTAATAAATATTACCTGTGGCAGGCACCATTTTTAAAACCACAATCCACTCTGCTACAGGCCTCATGAGGAGCTCAGTGTCTCTCCAGTAAGTGTTTTACAACTGAAAATGCCTATTTATGTTGAATTGTGTTTGACATTTTACAACTGTATATGTTTATGTAGAATTGTGTTAGACATCTAATATGATTTATGCTTTATTATTGGAAGTTACTATGGCATGCTAGCATTTTGTCTGCACCAAGTTGTTACTAGTATAATAGTATGTATGGTCTGTTTGCATAGCTGCACCTTGTTCACTAATGTTATTCATGTAATTGTGTTGTGTGTAGACAGCTCATACTGGTGTCTAATTATTTCTATATAATCGTGCTGTTACTGGTGGATAGAAACACATTAGAGAACCACGACAGATTGCTGCTCGCTATATTTTTATCTGTAACTGCATAACTGTCTGAGGTTTCTTCTAACAGATGTTCTTCCAATTGGCTCAGTATCTGCATATACTAGTAGTTGGTTCAAGACATTTTCCTACATGTGGTAGCTATTTGCTCAGTTTTTTTTTGTAATCTTTATAATATATATTTACCATCTCAAAAGTGCTTACTCCTCTCTGTACTCTTCTTTTCTAGACCTAACACCACTCTTAAGTATTCAACTGCGGTACCACCTGTATCATTCTTATAAGAAAAGCACAGTCCGGGTCTGAACTGTCTGCAAACAGCTAAAGTTAACTTTGAGTATGTGCCTGCCTGTTTGAGCCAATATTCATTTTCCGCTGGAGAGCACGCTGCTTTGGCTTGTAAGCAGCCCCCCCACACACACACACACACACACACACACACACACACACACACACACACACACACACACACACACACACACACACACACACACACTCATCTTCCACTTTCTCTCTTATTCCCTACTGTTAGCAAATAGTATCCATAACTGATCAATACTGTGTGTTTGTTAATTTAAACTGAGACCACAGTAGCCTGCTGATACAAGGTTATCCTGTTTTTCCACCTGAGAAATGGTTAAGAAATGACTTACAGTTTCAGAGCAGTCCTTGGTCAATTGTGATTGTTTCTTAAACACAAACTTGTCTTTGCTTTGGCTCATTAGCAGCAGTACAAAGAACTGCCTGCTCACACCCTTGTTCTCCCCTCCCCCTTCCCTGTTTATTACCTTAAGACAATCCCAATGTTAATAAATTTTATCTGTGGCAGGCACCATTTTTAAAACTACAACCACCCTTGTCACTATCATATGTTCATTTATCAGTTAACTCTGTTAACTGATTGTTTCCAGCCCCCTCATAAGAGCAACTAACAGAGTCTCTACCCGCTTTGCTCCCCACCCTGCCCCCTATTTCCTCCCACCCCCAGTGGTCCCACCTTTATTACACTCACAAACCCCTCCCATCTTTCCAATAGCCAACCACAGTGCTAACCCAACACTACCTCCTCCATCTCCCCACTACTATCATACCTCCTCAACTAACATGTACAAGCATACCTTACCTATGCTCACTGCATGCACTCTCCTTGCATATTTTACATCCTACCAAAGCTCCATCATTCCCCCACTCAACCACTACCACTGTACTACTACTCACACCACCACTCATGTCTCACCTTCACTCAGCTCCCCTCCCACCAACTCAAGAACCAACCCTATGCACCCCCCACATATTCTACCAACTATATTACTCAGACATAAAGCATCCCTACAACTTAACATAATAACCCTCCCACCATACCTATTATCCACAGAGTACAATCATAAAGTTTCCCTTATAAACAAACACATTCAAAAACTGAGAAAACTAATAACCTCATGCATATCAAAACTAGCCCTAAGTGGAGACATCCACCCCAACCCTGGCCCTACCTTCTCTAACCCCAATCCTCATAATCAGACTAGAAACCACAACTTCTCCCATAGTACAGCCAATAGAAAGCCAAGTGACTTCCTTCTACTAAGCCTAAATATTAGAAGTATATCCAACAAAGTCCATCAACTCCATGCCACCATAGACTTGTACTCCCCAGATATAGTCATCCTGACAGAAACCTGGCTAAAACCTCACATTACCAGTGAGCAAATACTCCCTACAGGTAACGGCATACTAAGAGTAAACAGGCTAAACAAGAAAGGAGGCGGTGTAGCTATAATATTTAAACAGCATCTAAACATCCAGATCTTAAAATCATCAGCTCCACAAATAGGCAATGAAGAAATAATATATACCAACCTCAAAATAAACCAAAACAAAACCATCAACATAATTGGATGCTACTTCCCACCTGGCCAAAACATCCCTCCACTAGAAAACCTCCTCAGCTGGTCTACCCACCATCTCCCCCAAGAAACTATCATTTTAGGTGATTTCAATATTGACTGACAATCCTGTTCTGGCAACCATCCAACCCATCATGTACACCTTCATGGCTTCACCCAACTAGTCCAGTCGCCAACCAGGATAAATAAAAACTCCAGCAAGGACACTACCCTGGATTGGATACTAGTCAGTAAGAGCCCCCAGTCATATATAACAGGATGGTTATCAGATAGCCTCAGTGATCACTTCCCAACATTCCTGCTCAAAAAATACCTATACCAAGCTAAACCTGTCATCTACCGTCAAATAAGTAAAAAAATAAACTTTAACCCACTCACATTCATCTCATCCCTCAAAGAATGTAACTGCCATCCTCTAAAGTACCTCAGTCTTGATGATGCAGTTGAATTTTTTAATACTACCTTCCTGAGCATCCATAATTACCATGCCCCCATAAGACTTTCCAGAACCAAAGCACAACCCTCCCCATGGCTACAGAAAACCACTAAGCCAGAAATGAAAAACAGGGATAAAGCCTGGGAGTACTGGTGCAAAACCAAAACCCTCTCAACTAGATAGAAATTCCTAGAACTACGCAATAGAGTCAAAAAGCTAATAAAACAGGACAAATTCCAATACTACCAGTCTGCCCTAGACTCCTCACAACACAGCCCCAAACAATTCTGGTCCTCCATAAACTCCATCCTCCACCCAGGTAAAGTCAGTACCCCTCCTCCTAACATCCCTCACTCCTCAGAAAATATTGCTACCTCATTCAACACACACTTCACTCAAACCATACTATCACTAGCTAAACAACACAACCCCCCTCCCCTCCAACCCACACCTTCAACTAGTAATCTCCCCACTGCCTTCTCTTTTTCTCCTGTACCTACCTCCAACATAAAAAACTCTTAACTAAACTTAAACCCACCAAATTAGCAGCAGAAAACCTCCCAAGTGAATACCTACAAATCACAGCCGATGCTCTGGCCTACCCAGTATCCATCTTGATTAACCGATCTCTGTCAGAAAGTTACATTCCCACACTGTGGAAAGTATCACATATAATTCCCCTACACAAAGGCAGACCCTCCACAGAACTAACCAATTAATGCCCCATAGCTATTCTCTCTTCACTCTCCAAAATACTAGAGAGATGCATACACTCTCAGGTCTCAGACTACCTCCTTACTAACAACCTCCTTTCCTGTACTCAGCATGGTTTCCGATCAAACCATAGCACCACCACTGCCTTACTCTCCTTTACTAACACTATCCTTCAGCATAAAAACAATGGCTATCTCTCCTCTGCTTCTTTCCTAGACCTATCTAAAGCATTTAACATGGTCCCACACAAACAACATATCTCTGTCCTCAATAACCTATCCTTCTCTCAATTAGTCATCAACTGGTTTCAGAGTTACCTGTCTGACCGCCAACAATCTGTTGTATGGCAGAATGACATATCTCCCCAACTATCTGTCTCCATAGGGGTTCCCCAAGGATCCATCCTTGGACCCCTACTCTTCTCTGTTTACACCAATAATCTAGCCTCTGCCACCAAACATGGCACACTCATACAATAAGCAGATGATTCAACCATCATCTGCTCAGTCCAGTCCAGTCCCTACCCAAACAAAAGTCACACAGAAAGCCTTTTCCTCTGTTGAAACTTGGTTATCCAATGCCCAATTAATACTCTACCCAAACAAAACTAAACTACTCATCTTCCAACCCACCAAACATACTCAAAACAACTCTCACTTTAACATCACAGCAAAAGACAACACCACTATATACCCAACGGAACACACCAAATTGCTAGGAGTGGAAATAGACAATAAACTAAAATTTGACATTCACATATCCATGACCATAAAAAAGTCCACAAAAAACTAGGAGCATTATACAGAAATAAGCAACTTCTCACCAAAGCAGCAAAGATTTCAATAGCAAATTCCCACTTTATCTCCACCCTACTTTATGCCTTTCCAATATATACCAACCTAAGGCAATGTGATCTAAACAAGCTAGAGACCTGCTACAACAAAATCACCAAATTCACCACAGGGGCATCCTACTGTAGTCACCACTGTCTCTCACTTGCTGAACTGGGCTGGCTTGAACTCCCTCACCTCCTTCAGTGGTATCAACTCTCACTCACCCACAAACTAGTAAACCATACACTAAATGTCCCATCCCTCCAGAATCTACTCCAACCCTATCGCACCACCAGACCACTAAGATCCAGCAACAAAAATCACTTGCAGATTACTAAAGCCAATAACTCTGCTGGTGAAGCACTATTCTCTTGCACCATAGCCAAATTATGGAACTCCCTTCCACCCACAATTACCTCCTTACCATCATGCACCCACTTCAAAACTTTACTAAAAGCGCACCTAAAAACATGCTGGCTATGCCCTTGCAACTCCCACTCTAATATCATCCACCCCATCCAACCACTACCTTTCTTTCCACTTCACTAACTACCTTGATTATAGCAAGCTCAGATGCTCATAAGCCAGTACTTATTATACAGCAGGAACTTCTCATTGTAACATTTGTTAATGTCTGTTATGTACTTCACAGATAAAGATTCTAGTTGTCTACTGATGTACTATGTTCTTCATCTGTAAATATGTTGTAAGTAATTGCTATGTAAATTGTCAATCGCTATGTAATCCAATGTAACTACTGTCTGTTTATTTTAACTGTGGAGCTTTTCTCCCTGGGCCTCCGCTGAAAATGGACCTACGTCCAGTCAGACACTCCCGGTCAACAAATTTAAATAAATAAATAAATAATAAATAAATTAGTATTGTACTTATCACCTTTATTTTCACCAGTAGAAAAATGTTAAGTAATTCCACAGAGAATAACAAAGGCAAAAACAGCTGCATCCTGGCATACACTTTGGATTATCACAGTATCAAAAATATTATTGAAGAAAACTGGGACATTGTCACAGGAAACCCTTTTCTGATTAACATCTTAGGTGAAGCCCCATCATTTGTTTATAGGAAGGCCAGGAACATTAGAAGTTTTGTTGAATTTAAACCTAGACCATGTGAGAAAAGCACTAAAAGATGTGAAACTAATTGTACATTTTGTATATTTATACAGCAAGGTGATAGTTTTTATTGCCCTTATTTAAAGAAGATCATTAAAACCAGTGCAGGGGGTGACTGCAACACTAAAAAAGTAATTTACAGGGCACAGTGCAATGAATGTGATGCATTCTATGTGGGCAAGACTGTAAATAAACTCAAGCGAAGGATTTCATGTCATATGTCAGAAATCCGCTCTGGATGTAAAAATAATGCACTAGCCAAACACCTTTCTCTTCATAAAAGACACACAGCTTTTAAGTTCTAGATCCTGGATCGCATAGACATGGGTGATCTTGAAGGAGACATCCTGAATATTCTGGAGAAACATGAACTTATGTGGCAATTAAAGCTGAACTCTTTTAGAAAGCCTGGACTAAACTACTACTGTTCAATTAAAAGTGCACTGGAACTTAGAAAATTACCACATTGTTTACATGACTAATTGTATTTTATTTTATTTTATTTTTTTTTTTCTACAAATTGGTTTTAGATACCATTTTAAATCATTTGAAATTTAAGTGTATATTTTGTTTCATCATCATACATATATATATTTTTTTTATTTTTATTTTTTTCTGGTTCTCTTTTTTCCACTTTATTCAAAATGATGGCAATAACAATACTAACTAATTATACAATTATATAGGTTTTTGGGGTTCTTGTACACAGACCTGAAGAAGTCTAGAAGGATGAAAGCGATCTTTGTTAACAATAGGTTATGAAAATAGAAACTGATTTTTACATGCAAAATGTATATGTATATATTTATATGTAATTTTTGATCACAAAATGAACTAAGGTTGATATATTTCCAGCCATGTAGTATATTGCCTTGTATAAAGTCTCAGACTTAATAATCTACTTAATAATTTGGTTAAATAAGATGCACCATTAAAGTACATTAGGGCTATATATTATTATGACAGCTACTAGGTAGGGCAGGACCAGCTCGAATATCACACTGATGGGGGAAGGGATGTGAATTTAACATGTGTACCAATAACACTTTGTTTTACAGCACAATAAACCACTCCCATGCCTGATAAAAAGTATATATATATTTAGAAAGCTTGTGAGGAAATTATTACTCTATTTTTGTTTTACTTGGATCGCTTGTCTGTGTACTTAATAAAGGATTTTCGACTGGAAACAGACTGCCTGCCTTGCTTGGATTACTTTCACATACTTAGTAATGCTGTAGAATTATATATTTTCTATTATTACTTTTTGACTTGACGAGTTTACGTTCGCTACTTCTACTACTATTGTCTGATCTGATTAATATACAGTGATTAACTAGAAATATATGGACTGAAAATCGTCCACACAGAGAAGTTTCTTACACTGTTTTATCGCCTTTATTTTCTGATGTCATCACATTCCTGATCAATGCTGTTAACAGTCTGTTTCTTCTGAACATACAAATTATTAACCCATAATAAGGGCTACTGCACCCATTTGCCTGTAATTCCTGCAGGGAGAAAATCTGTTAACAATACATAACCGATTCGGTAATATTTATCAGTACTTGATTCTAGATTCCAACCCTGGTCTGTGTGTGACAAAACGTAAATCAGACACAGCATTTAACAAACTGAGCTACTGAGCCACTGCTGACTATTAACTGCCTGATATTTGCCTGGAGCTCACCTGGCATCAAAATATGACCTGGTAATAGTAGTGCAGTTTTATACAAGACTGCAGTGATAGTTGAACACACCTACACAAAATTCATGCATGACAGAGATACTAGGTAAACCGTACATTAATACATAGAATGTTGGTGTACACAATAAACAATTAGTGGATGGAAATATCTGTGATGTGTACAAACCATATCAGAGTATTGGGTTGGCTACCTGGCCCATATACAGTTGCAGAAGGTATATTTGCAGTCTACAGCTATTACTATTGGAGCAGGAATGCATATTGCTAAAATGCAATGGTTAACACAAGACAATCCTGATATATGCAAAATACCTTGGGTGTTCCTGGTATTGCTTCAGATGCTAGTGCAGAAAATGTTCATAATGCATATATCTTGTAGTACAGCTCTAAATCTACAGCTTAGCATAACACTCTTTCTTAACTAACCTTGAGCCACTTAGTGGTATTCTTTGTGTTGTTATCTCAGAGCAGATATCATACTCAATTTCATGAATAACAGCCCTACTTACACACATATTGCACAACACAGCTTTATTAGGGGTACCTTCATGCAGTTATTGTCATATTTTCGAGTCTTTATTAAACAACATTTGGGATAAGGCAGGTGTTGCCATACAGCTGTAATTCCACAATTATTGCAGTAGAAACTGTATTTCATTAACATTATCAGTTTAATGCTTTAATCTTTATTGCACTATACTTTGCAGTCCACATTCATTGCATTACACAAGTCTGTACAGTATGTACATACTGGCAGTGACTGAATTACTCTGTCTTGTGTATTTAACTATAGATTGCAAATTAATCTGTACTCACCACACTCATGGCGCATCCTGGCCAGGAACCCTGCATGGGCCTCTAGGTTGCAAGCTCTCTCCTCTGCAGCTGTAAGGAGAGAAGCACACCATTATGCGTACCTGTCTATCACACATGCAGATTAGGTATTCGTAAAACAATGCTAACAGTACATACAGACATGTGGGGCATTCCTGTCCCAAGCATCCTGGATCCAGATGTTCAGAACTCCCCTCATCTGCCGCTTCAGATTATCAAAATGGTGATGGACCTGCTCACTTGTGTGAGGGATACCTTTTGCACTGGTGAGATCACGTGCCAGCCGGTCCCAGGCCTCTAACTTATACTTCAATCTCTGATACTGGCCCTGCAGCAGCCAAACGTCATGGTATTTCACTGGGAGTCCATCCATGACCATGGACTCCAGAATGCCCCACCTCTGTGCCCAGAAGCATGCACTGTCTTCAACACCTGCCATAGTTCCTGCACAGTTCAAACTTCAACAGGTTATGCTATATTCCCACCTGTTGCACTTAAATAAGCTTGTTTTCCCACCCCTGCACATCATTGGGCCATTTTTAAAAATGTGGTGCATTACTTGGCACCACTCAAACCAGCTTAGCTGAGCTCAACAGTCCTTAAACTACCAATGCTTATCAATGATTAGCAGTGTGCAAACCAGCTGAGCTGAGCAGTGCTTAGACTAGCAAATGCTAAGCAGTGCTTCTCACCACTTAGCAATGCACAAACCAGCTAGGCAGTGCTAAAACGTTCCTTGTTTAAGCAGTGGTTGGCAAGGCTTAGCTGTGTTTAGCAGAGCTGACCTGACCACAGCAAAGCAGGATTTAAAAATAATTGGCATAATTTGCATTTGCAAAATAAATGCTTAATAATCTGCCTTTGTATTCAAACCCTGCACATAAGGCTGTCACTCTAACCATTTAGCTATGTGGATGTGTAGAATTCTGCTATACTTTTTCATATACCTTTCTACTATGTTTAAGCACTACTGAGAACTGTGCCGCACCATGCAAACCCACTCAGCTATGCTTAAACTTCACCTTTGTATTCATAATTAAATGTATCCACTTTCTATTTTTAGATGTCTGTCACTTATGAATTGCTGCACACCATGCCACACAAACATAAAAAATAAATAAATAAATAATTTAATACATATGCATGCATTGATATACTGTACTTTCACAGTGCAGGGTGTGTGTTACTCATCTCCGGACACAGTAACACACACCCTACACTCATTCAATAACCATGTTACATGACTCTCCCTCAGTAACGCACCTTCATTAATATGTATGATGCGCTACTGAGGGACTACTATGTACACAAACAAGGTACCTTCCATGCAGGCTTTACACTATGCTTACATCGATTTTATTAAATCTGAAGGCAAACCTTGCTTCTGAAGTAATGCTGTGGGAGAGAAGGTTGTAAACAAGTGTACTTTCAAAAGAATAAGCGCAGGGCAGTACCAAACCAAATGTGCATAATCAGCATCCTGAGAGTCAGAGCACCAACAAGGAGGAGCAACATTTTTTTTCAGCTGTGACAAGTTAGTTTACCAAGTGTACTAACTTCTAAAAGGTGAACTGAGCAAGTGACCGCAATTGTTGTTCAGTAGGGATGGAGAGACACCATCCCCATTTTTCTACTATTAACTCGTCCCCATTTTCATTTAGTTTTAATATTGGAAAATGGTCTACAGGGGAATACATACGACCTTTATAGATAATGCAAATTCTGGTGCTATGACTAAGGAACAGTCTTCCTGTAGAACTGACCAAAGGTATACATCACTACTGGTTATTATATCTTGAGATGGTGGAGAAGTTTTGGCCTGCAGTGTATCTAATTTGTAGCTCTTGCCATCGAGTATGACTAAATCCTGAGAAGCATTAGCTAAGTCCCATGTAGGATAACCATTGATTGTTATTACTATCCCAAAGGTCTCTTAAAAAATAAAAAACAAAAAAACAACTCCCACATTAATCCAGTTCTGTCTACAAAGGGCTCATTGCCAATTGTAAAATAAAGATTTTGGCAAATACAGGAGAAAAACAAACAGTATGGGGAGCATTTTCTTCTAATCTTACCCAAAGCTTCTATATGCCAATCCAGGCCACCAGGGTCTCATGCCTTTTGGAATGGGGAATACATACAGTTGAGCAGTTTTGTGACCTCAAACTAATCTCTAGAGGTAACCAAAGACAACAGCAGCTCCATAAAGTAGTATATCGAGAAGTCCAAAACCGCCATTTTTATGGCTACCATTATCTGCTGCCTACTAATTCTAGGTGAATTCCCATTCCATAAAATGTTAATAATAGCAGATTGGCCAGTCTTGTTAAATGTTGGAAACAGTGCATATGGAAGACTTGTAATTACATAAAGGATTCTGGGAAGTATATACATTCTGACAACCTGTATTTCACTCATTTTATTTTCTGGACTGTCATCTTATTCTTATTCTTAATTGTTTCCAAGGCTTCATTAATATTAACCTCCACAATCTTTTCTAAGGATAGACCCTTTTCTGGTGTGCACTGTAGTGCACTCCCCATTGTGTCCAGACATCTGAATCTTGCTTTCAGCATGCCAAACACATGCTCGATGGTGTTTTGTGCCATGGTGTGTGCTCTGTTTTAAGCATCCCCAGCAGAGGTTGATGGGGCTCTGCATAGTATCATTATCCAAGACTGCAGTGGTTCATAGGTTCATAGGTTCATAGATTAGTACTAGGCTAACAGCCCTTGCAAGCCATTTTAACCCTAGCCAATTATCCCTTGTGAGACTCAAACCCTGCACCTTGTGTTTGTAAGGCAAACACTTTACCCATTAGGCCACCCTCCCAATGTCACTTGTTCTCAGGGAGATGAGACAGAATATTTGATCATCTTGCTTCCTGTGCTAATGTCTGGCTACTGCTTACCACATAGTGGTGGTCATGTACTTACCTGGTAGGAGCTCCTCCACTACTTTACCATGTTGGACACCTGACCTCAGGACACTTTCCTTCCATATTGCTGCACCATGCACACTACCAGCGTGTGTTGCCAAGATATTAGAAATGAGGTCATCTGCAGAGCACACCTCCTGACAACTGAGCGATGGACACCCCTTCCTATCACTGTACCATTCAGAATCAGATACAGATGGTGTTTTGATTGGACCATGGGTGCAGTTAGTTACACTGAGGACATGGGGAACTTAGCAATGTTACAGGACATTTATGTGCTCCATGGCTGTGGTTGGGAAGTGGATATATGCATCCTCCTTGATGCACATTCCTAACAGGAACTGCAAAATGATGTGACTGGCAGCTGTCTGACACACTCCTATGGCACCTTCCATATGCTGCGGAAATGTCACAGAGGCCAGTACACCTAGACTCAGGCATAGTTTTGTTTTTATCAGTACTGGCTTACCCCACAAACTATGAGAATACATGTGTGGTGCACATATCCTGCACCATCTCTCAATCTAATCTGTATCTATCCTTTTCTGTTCAGATACCTGTCTTAACTATAGCCTGGCTCTGTGCCTGGATGGTGGCCTTCTAGGACAAATTTTCAGATCGTCCTCTATTATGGCTTGCAGTACCCCAGCCTGCAGCAGTGCAGTAAATACTGGTTGCATTTTTTTAAGTTATATTTGTGTAATCTGCAGGATTCCCTAGGAATTTACAGACTGTAGCCTTGTTAACATTCAGCATATATGGCCTCTGCTGCTTTTAGAAAGTTATCAGTGAAGTAGTGAGTCATGTTTAAATTGTATTGAGTGCACCTGTTGTGTTTTGGAATCAGGTGGGCTTGAGCAGACTCTGCAATTATCCTATGATGAATAGATAACTACTTGGTCTTTTTTAGGGTATGTTATGAAACTGCATCTGCTAATGTCTTCCTTTGGGGTGCTACACTATCTTTAGGAATCTGGCCCTCAGTGTTTCTCATAGTTAATATCCTAGGCACGACACATTCAGCAACTGTCTTTAATTGAATACCTTTTATTAAATACTGACAGCAAATAATATAAAAAAAGCATTGCATTAAATGAACAGATACAAAGTTCAAAAACTGCACAGATTATACTATGATCAGAATAATAAAAACTTGTACTGCAAAATACTAAAAGCATGTCATAACAAGAAGCATTGCCTAATTTAACTTGACACAAGGCATTATTATCATAAGTAAAAATATGGAAGTAACTTTAAATCTGTGTCCATTTGTCAAGTAAGGCTAAATATATTTGATCACCATTAAAACAGAATAATAATACTTTCCTACACATTTCTGGCAATTGCAATAAAGAGGATCCATAAGGAGTATGTATTTACTGGATCTATATTATAATGTTCCATGCTCAGAAGAGCAAATGACACATAATCGACCCCATGTAAGCGAAAGCTTACAATGGCGAAACCTCAGAACATCGATGTTTTTCCAAGGGGAAAAAAATCGCTGTTCTGAAAAAAAAAAAAAACTGTAAAACATTACATAATGTGCTGGCTTCGCCACCCCACACCCCCCTACTTAAATATATCAACTCCGATATTGCACTACAGTGCCAAAAACAGCAAAGTAGCGAAAGCGGCCAAGCAAATTCTTTCCCAGGGAAAGAGTTCGCTGAAAAGTCGCATTTGCTATTTTGCCTTTTCGCGCTTTTCAGTTAGACAAAGACGCATTCGACAACCTGCATCTGCGACAGCGTAATAAGGAGCCATATTTACTTACTTAAGCATTAATTTATTTATCTGCTTATTTATTTATTGCCATTCTTCACAAGAATATTTTAGGATACACTAGCAAGAACCATAGAAATTCGTATGCACGTACTATTCTACTCTCCTTTTGTGTCATCTCTACAAGGCAAACAGGTTTGAAGACAAAATGTTGTGCTTAATAAACTTGTAGTACATGAAGCACTGCAAGTACCTTCTAATAACAGGAAAAAGAGAAGATAAACTTATTAAGTGCTTCCTTAGGACCAGACCTGATCATAATCGCATTTAGGAGTGCTTAACAATATTTGTTACACACCCCAAAGAGCTGTTACAATCAGGTCTCTAACTAGAGACTGTGCCAGTCTGCAATAGCAGAGACAGAATGTAAAACAGCTTTTAAAAGCTAACAACCAGTAAAAAATAATAAAAGTTAGTACACGAACATGGCAGACTTACTAAAAAGCAAACATTTAATCACAGAGAAGGTTGTCACAGCAGACTTACTAAAAGCAAACGTTTAATCACAAACCTTCTTTGTGATTAAACATTTGCTTTTTAGTAAGTCTGCCGTGTTCGTGTATGAACTTTTATTATTTTTTACCAGTTGTTTTCTTGTTACCAGCTCATACAGTTTATCACTGGTGTTCCTCATAGACTTTGCATTAGCTTTTAAAAGCTGTTAGAACTTCACTGTGTCACAGATATAAACAGAAGATATGGCAGAACAAACCATCATTACAGCCTAGTGACTCCTCCAGCCATTTCTACAGTTAACTCCTACTGACGCCTTTAGGCATCAAATATTACTTGTTCATATTTGCATTAATACATTTAAAACCATGTTACACACAAGATATTAGAAAATTTAATCTCAAAGCTAGCATGATGGCAAACACAAGTACATTGATGTTTGACCTTGTCTAGTGCAGCTAAAGGGGTTTTGATTATTATTTGTGTGTTATTTATTTGGATTATAATAATTTTTCATATTTCTCTAAATATCTCAACAATCAAGTGACAGACAAAGCTGCTTAGCGGCATGCAAAAGTTCACAGCTGTCTGACGAAAATGCTGTCTAATGTATGTGTGTTGCTTGAATGGTTACTGACATATCATAAGTTGTTCGTTCAACATTATAAAATTAATATTTACTGTGCTTATTGTAGCTTATACAATCCAGTTTAAGACCTATAATTGAATGAAGGCAACCACAGAAAAGATTAATGTGTGTTGAACAGTTTGCCATTTACAGTTTTCTAATAATACTTATGCCTCTAGAGATCTGAACATTTGTTTGAACTGTGAAGAGATAACTTTATTTATTTATTTTTAAAAAGGTTCAGACCAAGCCCACTGGGAGTTAGATTAAAAAATGAAAAGGGCTGTATTCGAGGGAATGAGTTAACAGCTTTTGAAATGCTGTTGTAACTTCTGCCAGAGAGGCACCTCATTCCATCTGTTAGAAGCAGTCAGCTGTCCCTGAATTTTGTAGAACACCCTGATTTTGCTTCGCATTTGCCTCATCTGCTTCATGAATTACTAGTTGCAAAAAAGAGTAGGACAGGACTTAGCACTCACCTCTCAACCTCTTAGCTCAAGAAATGTGGACAAGGCATAAAATAACAGAGAAGACAAAGGCCCTACAATAGGGACAGAATTTAAATCTTGCTCTTATAAACTCGGAAAGCTGCTACAATAACAGGATTTCTTTTAGCATGCATTTTTCTAAAGGATATGATGTCTGAAACAAATCAATGTCATTTCTTCAGTTAATTCAATTCTCAGTGATTTGTCAAAAAAAACAAACATTATGAGGAACAGAAAAAAAAGACAAAAATCTAGACAATCTGTGAACATCTGGACAGTTGAGAGGTATGCTTAGCACTATCAAGCAGTCCGTATCATATCTGTTCATAGGTTCATAGGTTCATAGGTCAGTACTAAGCTAACTGCCCTTGCGAGCCAAATCCATTGCTTAAGAACTTTGGGTGAATGCTAAAATTTTTGGAAGCTGAAGCTCTTCTACGTAAGCTAAAACCAAATAAAGTAGTATTTTGACTCCATTTTCCATCCAATAATCAGGAAAGTGCATTTATTGTACAGTTTTAAGTCACCTATTTATTTAAACCTGTTTTGGTAGTTTTTGTCATTTTTGTACTTTATTGTACTTTCTCTCAGTCTGATATTACAGCTGTTAATAAAAGGTGTTTTACTGTTTGCATGACGTTTAAGTAAATTCTGTGTTGTGACTAGCTATTTAAATTAGTTCTGAGTTTTTTTGTTTTATTTTTTGTATTTTTATTGTTTTTTCCCCTGAATCTAAAGCTACAGCTGTATATTGAATTGGTTTTACAGTTAGTATTTCTTTGCAAGTAGTTGCCATGCTGTTTATTGGATTAATCAGGATTGCTACACTTATTTGCTGTGTTCTTAGTTACTTTCAAACTTCGAGCTGACAGCCATTTTTGTCAGGTATGTGACTCACCTAGAGCTTGTGGTGGTTAAACCTGGTGAGAGCTGGGAGTGATTGCTGCACTTTTGAGAAGATGAACACTCTTACTTACATCATTAGCTGTTTTTCATTACCGCTTTCATTTTCCCTGTTAATTTATATTGTGTGGAGCTGCACTTAGTGCAGTGGGTTTGCAATTTCCATAGACACAAGCACTTTCACTTTTAACTGTACCTGATATAACCAACTCACCCAAATCTGAGCAGTAATTAATTTCATGCTATGTACAGGTACAGCAAGCTGCATGTAGCTGCAGCCAGGCACCTAGCACCTTAAAAGTAACTTGTAATAGCCTCTAGTGGTGATATATTGAGCAACTTAGCACACAGCTGCTACAAATAGCTCTACACTACTGTGAAGCAACTTAGCCACTGGCCACTATGAATAGTTCCACACTGCTTTTAAGAAAAACTCAGATGCTGTGCTGTCCAAATCACATATATACCCAAGTTACTTATTTACTAAAATAGGTATACATATATAATTACACCATAACCCATTAACTAATATCCATCCCAAAAGAAAATAAATCACTCTTATTTAAACTCTATTTAAATAAGTGAAAGTTTACATCACACTGGGCAATATGGAAGGTCAGCCTGTTTGTTTCCCATTGTTGTCAGTCTCAAAGCATTAGGTAGAAACTGCATTATCCTCACAGATAATGAACTCTTACTAAATACAAACATCTCTGATTGTGAGAGGTACAAATATTTGAGAGATATGGGGCCCCTAACTTTCATAAAAAGCACTTTATATAATGTAATGTCATATGGTGATCCTACAAAGCCTTGTAGACCTCTAATGATTAAGTGGTAGTAAAAAACAAAATCAACCATAAGAGCACATCTCACTTTTAACAAGGGGTCACTTTAAGACAAAGGGTCTAATTTCCAGTACATCAACCTACTCCACAAACCAAAATGGTTTAGTGTATGGCGTCTTCACAGTGAGAAAGACAGATTCTGTACTGACTAGGCTGAACAAAGATGGGGGCATCGTTCAGGTGCTAGGATCTCAGAAATCTCAAGGGCCCTTAGGACCTTTCCACTACACAAATGGTAGTTATGCATATGGAGATGAATGACTTGGGACTAACAACCCTGAAGGATATGCACCAAGACATGCCTAAGCTGTCTGGGCATGTAATGAATGCAGGCAAGAGCCTGATATTGAGCATAATCTTCCCTTCTACTTGAATGATGCCAAGGTACAAAGAAAAGATGATTGGCTAAAAAGAAACAGTATCATTCTATGGGGATCCAATATGTTCCAGTATGGAATAAGAAGCTTGAGGGTCTATATTAGAACACTGAAGTTTCAAAACTTCGAATGTTCTATTATCGAACCCTATTCAGTAAAAGCTGAAAACATCGAACATACAGAACAGCAAATTTTTTCCTAGGGAAAAAATTTGCTGTTCCAAAACACATACACACAACACAAGCACACCAAACAAACAGCAATCCACACACATACACCTAAAATCTTACACCTAACCCTACACTAAACTATATACACACCACTAGCTATCCACTTACCTTAACCCAAACCCTAACTCTAAGGTCCGTCACTATCGCACACTCACCTCACCTGCACCCTAACCCTAACTCACCTACACCGCCTGAACCCTCACGTCCACACAATCACACACTTACCTGACCCGCGCCCTAACCCTAACTCTAACTCACCTAACCTGCCCTAACCCTCATGTCCACACAATCGCCCACATACCTAACCCGCTCCCTAACCCTAACTCACCTAACCTGCCCTAACCCTCACGTCCACACAATTGCACACATACCTAACCCGCACCCTAACTAACCTAACCCACACTCAATCGCACACTTACCTGAACCTGACCCGTAAGTTTCCACCACAGTGCTGAAAATACAGAAGCAACAGAAACAGACAACCAAATTTTTCTGTTGCTTCGATATTTTCAGCTTTCGCTGAATAGGGTTTGATAATAAAACATTCAAAGTTTTGAAGCTTCGATGTTCTAATATAGACCCAAAGCTTGACAGTCCTACTTGATTTGCAAATGATGGCCCACACCTCTCGCTCACTGGATTCATCATACTAGCTAAAACTTTACTGCTCCCATAGTGCCTTTTTCAGTCAAAGTTCAGTTAATGAACATTCCAGTATAGTAAATGTATCATTTTAATCAGGATCAAATTAAGGTGGATCTACTCAGTGTTAGGAGTCTGAACAACAAGCTAGTGAACTGTGAGGAACATTCACATTTAGAAGGCCTCCATATGTGGGTAATCATCAAAACTGGGTTTAAATGTACAGAAAGCACTCCTCCTATTCCTGGGTTTAGTGACTGCTACACCTTCAGACCGTATGGTAATAGTGGTTGCATATTCATATTTTTCTGAGACTGAATCAGCTCTAGATCGATTTCAAGAAACTCACAAATTGAACTTATCAGACTCTGAACTACACTAAACAAAATCAGCTATCAGTCTAAACCCTACTACAAGATCCCTCCTATGAGCCCAGATCACAGATCAACTCCCCATGAATAAGAACACCATCATCATGGGAGACTTGAACTAACTATCAATTGACTGGAGTATCTACACTTCCAATGTAGTATATGCTCAGAAGTGTTTTTATATATAATGAATAAAAGTTAATGGATCAGATTGTTATGACCCCATGCTGAAGTAGAGGATAAAATGTTTTTGACCTGATATTTACAAAGGTAACAATGTCATGCACAACTCCTTCTGTGATTAAGTCAGACATAGAAGCTTATAACCTTTTCCCTCAAACTAGTTAAACCCCTAAATCCACTTGATAAGAATTGAAAAACTTTGTGCATAAATGAAATCATATCCTACCTATTTCTCTTCTCTAATTTCTCATAACTCGGATCCCTCTCCTCTACCTCTCCACAGCCTACCTACCTCTCTTTTTCAATTTTCACAACTCTGATCCCCACTGTCTAGTTTCCTACCTAATTTTCCACATACATCTATGCTCCTTACTTCTTCCTTCTATACCTATATCTTCACTCTACCTATTAGTCGGTAATTTCCCCCTTCTCTGTTTCTTGTTTCTTTTGTAGTCTGACTTGAGAAGTTCACTTGTGTAAACTATGTAAATATGTAAATATATATATATGTAGATAGATAGTACCTTTGATTGCCCTGTAAAAGCATTTTATACAATTATTTATTTTGTTAGTACATCTCTTATTTCATTGTATACTATAAATGTTATATACTTTTTAACGTTTTGTTGGTGTGTTTGTTTAATTACTTTAGCACTTGCTTAACCTTGTTGGAGCTTTTCTCCCCAGAACTCCACTGAAAATGGGCTCCTTTGGCCCAATGGACTATCCTGGTAAACAAACAGTAAAATAAAAAAATAAAAATCTCCTCAAATTCTTCAATGAAGTTGTGATGCCCATGCATTGGCCCAGTAATTAAAGAGCCCAAATCCTCATCACTAACACCAGTGAGGGGCATCCACATTGGGAAGGATAACAAATACACACACAGTAAAGTATAATTTCCATTAAGAGCACACAGAGATCACAGTCAGTCTGGGCCTGGTTTTTCCCTTTCTCTCCAGGTCTCCAGTAAGACTCCTCAGTGGCACAGCTACAGGGCACAGGTCTCAGCCTAGTGGTCAAGCTAAAACCTCCAGCACCCTCTCTGTCCAACCAGTACTTCATGGCCCTGCCCAAGTAGCTGACACACACACACACACACACACACACACACACACACACACACACACACACACACACACACACACACACACACACACACACACACTCTTTAAGATATGAGTTATACACAAACACACAGACACCCCTGGTAAAGGCTGGACCAGGTTCTCCAGCTATGCCCCTTCCTGCCAGTCTATAAGGTAGTACCAGCTGCCAACAACCACTAATATCAGCTACTAATAAGGCCCTTACCAAAGGGGGCCCAATTTTACTGTGCAATATTATTATCCAAATAGTAAGTGTGGCTGAGCAGCAAGAGTATTGGAGTGGCTTTGTACAGTATCACTATATACATGCAATGTACTCTAGAGCTTAAATTATCTCTAAACAAAACAGCCACAGTTGAAAGGTTTAAAAATATTTAATAATAAATAATAAAAACACAAGACAATACTTCTTACTACACAGTGCTAGTCAAGAGTTCAGACATCACAGGAAAATGCTTAAAATAATACTGTAGAATAGTTCTGACATAAATAAAGAAAATAGCTAGACTAAACTTACTATTTCCTATCTTCTCCTAAGAGCAATCACAGATCTAAATAAACTTACATATAGAGCAAAAGCAGAGTACTGGTGAGTCGTTGTCAGCTTTAGACAAAATCCAAAATGCTCTTCTCTTTCTGTCCTTAAATTGATAACACAGTACTACATCATATTACATCATTACTACGTCATATTACATCATACTTCCCACTTCTCTGGTTTTCCAGGCTAACAGAAACTCAGAGTTTAACATAGCTTTGATCTTGCACCTGGTCAGGAAACCACAGTAATTAAAGACATTAGATATGTAACATCTAGCAATTAACTCTGGTCATAAAACAATAGAAAGAATCTGCTGGTTCAGACACCAGGGCTCCGAGTTTTGAGATCAAACAATCATACAAGGCTTGACTTATCAGCTTTCTTCCAGCAGAGTGCACTGTTGTTACATTTTTGACATTCAACATTTAACATGATTTTCTTCCATTTAAGAGAACAAGCCTGTGGCTTATATTAATATTTATCAATGAAAGAATTATCTACAAAATTCTAGCCTTCACATATCTTCATATACCCCCCCCGAGAACTCAAGCTAGTTTTTCAAATGTCCCTTGAGAAACATTGCTTGAGAAAGATAGGTCTATCTGATTATACCTTACCCCATTCCCTGTCTTGAGATGCCATCTGCATTGGCATTGCTACTTCCACTGCAGTGCTGCACTGACATATCATATGCTTGCAAATATACGCTCCATCTTAGCAACTTGGCATTTTGCTGGCTGGCTCAATATAACCATGTTAGCATATTGTGATCTGTCACTACAGTGAATTTTCCTCCATACAGATAAGACTGAAGTTTCTGCAGTGCCCACACTATGGCTAGACATTCCATTTCTACAGCTGCATAGCATTCCTCCCTGGGTTAGAGCCTATGACTGAGATAAACCACTGGGTCCTCTTCTTCCTCTGAAGAAATATAAGTACAGCCCCCACCCCATAGTTCAAAGCATCCACCTGCACAACAAATTATTTGCTGTAATCTGGACTGGCTAACACAGGCGGTCCTCCCAAAGCTTCTTTAAGCTTCTGGAATGCCTGCTCACATGCTGGGGTCCACACTACCTTATCTGGTATATTTTCCATGTCAGGTCTGTGAGGGGAGCAGCTATGGTACAATAACTGGGGACAAACTTTCTGTAGTACCCAGCTATCCCTAAGTATGCCCTCACCTGCTTTTTGGTAACAGGTGCAGGCCATGACCAAATGGCTTCCACTTTGGCAGGTTCTGGCCTGATCTTACCACTCCCCACTCTATGTCACAGGTAGGAGACCTCTGCCATACCCACCTGACATTTGCTGGGCTTAATGGTCCATCCTGCCCTCTGTAGTCTGCCCAACACTTCCCTGACATGTTGAAGGTACCCTTGCCAGGAATGGCTATAGATGGCAATATTATCTAGGTAAGCAAGGGCAAACCCTCCTGTTCCTGCTAGGATATGATCTACCAGAGTCTGGAAAGTTGCTAGGGTATTTTTCATCCCAAAGGGAATCTTTGTGATCTCATACAAGCCAAAAGGAGTCACAAAGGCTGACTTCTGTCTAACACTGGGAGTCAAGAGCACCTGCCAGTAACCCTTGGTAAGATCAATGGCTGTAAGATACTTAACCCCACCCAGCTGCACTAGGACCTCATCTGTCATAGGCACTGGGTAAGTATCTGAATCTGTGTGAGTATTTAATTTCCTGTAGTCCACACAAAACCTGGTGCTTCTATCCTTCTTTGGCACCAGCACCACTGGGGAGGCCCAGGGACTGTTGAACAATTGAATTACCCCTACTTCCAACATTTCCCATATCTCCTCCATCAGAGTCTGTTTGACTCTCAAAGGCACCCTATAAGGGGCCTGCCTAATAGGCCTTTGGGGCCCTGTATCCACCTGGTGCTGCACCAGGTGGGTGCACCCTGGTTTCCTAGTGAGCATGTCCCCAAACTCCTGTAATACTGCTCGGATTTCTCAAACCTGGGTTTAGATAGCTGCTGGGGCATTGCAACCCCTTCCACTGAGGTGTCAGTCCGAGCCTCACTGAGGAGATCAGTCACCAGATCTCCCTCAGAATCCTACTGCAATCCACTACAAATACTCAGCACAAGGGCCTCCCTATCATTGTAAGCTTTCATCATATTAACATGGTACAATTTGTGCTCCTGCCTCCTGCCTAGCAGTTCCACCATGTAGTTAACATCACTTACCTTTCTTACCACCTTGTAGGGTCCTTCCCAAGCTGCTAACAGCTTGTTGTGTCTGACAGGAATGAGAACCATCACCTGCTGCCCTACAGCATACTCTCTAGCATCCCTGTCATACCAGACCATTTTCCTGCTGTTGGGCTTTTGCCAGGTTCTCCTGGGCCAAGCCCATGAGTTCCCTGAGCCTAGTCCTGAGGTTTAGGACATATGCCAAACAGACTCCTTGTGAGATTCATGCTCACCTTCTCACTCATCTAAAATTAAATCTAGAGGGCCTCTCACTCTATGCCCATACAGCAACTCAAAAGGTGAAAACCCTGTGAATTCCTAGGGAACCTGTCTGTATGCAAACAACAGATGGGGCAAATATTTGTCCCAATCCCTCTTAAAATGGTCTGCAAATGCCCATAGCATGGACTTGATTGCAGGGTTTAACCTCTCAACAAGACCACTAGTCTAAGGATGGTAGGGGTTGGTCTTCAGGTGCTTCACCCCACAGTACTTCCACAGACAAACCAGCAGGTTTGACATGAAATTGGCACCTCTGTCAGTAAGTATTTCTTTTGGGAAAACTACCATGCTGAAAATCTTTAACAAAGCATTTGCCACCTTTTCTACCTCAATGGAGGACAGGGCCACTGCCTCAGGGTATCTTGTAGCATAATCTGCTACCACTGGGATATACTTTTTTCAGGTGAAGCTTGGGGTACTCAGAGGCCCCACTATATCCATAGCTACCCCCTGAAATGGCTCCTCAATCACAGGCAAAGACATCAAAGGAGCTCTCATCTTGTCTCCAGCCTTGCCTACCTTTTGGCACAGCTCATGGATCCTGCAGTACCCTGTTACATCTCTGGAAATTCCATGCCAGTAGAAGTTCTGTATAATACATCTCTGTATGTTTTTTGCCCATATGACCTGCAAAGGAATATCATGGGCTATGGCTAGAAGTGCCAGATGGTAGGTGCTAGGCACTACCAACTTCTGTATCATTTCACCTTCTAGGCCTCCTTCAGGGGTCCACTCTCTATACAATAACCCTTTGCCCAGTATATATAATCCCCCTTCCCTTGAGAATCAGGTGCCAATCAGCTACCTGCCTCAGGCATTGCAATGTAGGGTCTGAGATCTGTGCCTGTCTCAGCTGTCTCTTTGTAACCCTTCCCAGCTCCCATTCCACAGGAATTCTAGTCTCCTCTAACAGTGGTGCCTCACTGTCAGCCTGGGTACTACTACTCACCTCTGCTCTTACAGTCAATCTGTGCAAGGGAACATCAGTACCTACAAGCAGCTGTGGCTCACATTCAGTCTCACGGCTACAGCATAGCTCCCTCCCTGAAGTAACCACCTCAACAGACCTGGCTGCAAGTGTGCAGTCTGTCTGGGTCTCCTCCAGGCTACCAGACCCACATGCTTGTCTCCAAGCCTGACTGCATGTAACTGCATGCACACAGGGTACTGCCTTATCAACATCATCCCCTATCAGGACATCTGCAGGCATATCCTCAAACACACCCACTTGCTGGCTTCTTTTACCACCCTCCCAGTCAATGTTAACCCTAGCCAAAGGTATTTGGAATGGGGTCCCTCCTAAAGCTCTGACTGGAGTAGACTTCCCAGACAAGTAGTGCTCCTCTGAAACCACTGCAGGCTTTACAATGGTTATGTCAGAGGCTGAGTCTCTCTTAACAATGGCCTCTTTGCCATTGACTATGATAGGATATAACCTGCTGTGGTAGTTTTGTACCCTTGTTGTCTCAACCCACTTACTGGCTCCCTCAACTTTTGTTTCCCACCTTGCCTCTGTGGACATCTATATGCTGCATGGCCCCACTGGTTGCATTCAAAACATTTAACCCTAGGTCCTGGTCATGTACCTGGACTACTGGCTTCCCCTACTACTATCAGATTCTGTTGGGGCAGTCTTGGCTGCCAGCCATGGGTTCTTATAGGCCCATGAGCAGTACTGGGGGTCCCTTTCCTAAGCAGGAATGCCCCGCTTGCTAGGTATAGGTCTACTTTCTTCTCCAACTCATCTGAAGTAGCACATTGGCTATCAGCTAACCAGATCCTCATGTCCTCAGGCAAAGTGCTAAGGGCTTGTTCCCTCACCAAACTGTCTGCTAGCACTTCAAAAGTTGTGACCTGACATCCAGTCACCCACCTATGAATATAAGTACTCTGTTCAGCAACATATTCACACACTCTTTCATCTGCCTTGCATCTATTCTCATGAAACTTTTTCTTACAGGTTTTAGGTGTTAGCTTAAAAAATTCTAACAGACAATTCTTAACAGCAGTATAATCAAAAAATGTATGATCCAAAGTTTAGACAACACAATTACAGCTTTACCATTGAGTAACGGGGTCAGGAACCATACCCAGAGCCTTTGGTCAACATTATACTGTTTACATACCCTCTCAAACATATGAATGAAACTATCAAAAATATCTGAGTATTGCACATCTCCATAACCAATCTGATCATCCTCCTGATTGCTATTTTCTGATGCAGCTGTGACCAAAGCTGCAAATCATGTCTGCCTTAGTCAGGTTTCCATTCACCAGTCCCTTCGCCTGTCACACCTCAACCAACTGGCTAATTGACAGCTTGCTATACTCCCCTACTAAAATGCTTGCCTGCTCTGCCTGACAAACTAAGCTAACAAAAGAAATAAAACAATTGTGATCTGAACTCTGAATATTCACTGTGTTGCTGATTTAGAGTACAAAAGCACCTTCAGTGATCACAGTACACAAGCTACAGGAATTCACTATCCACACCATTACAAGCCAATTGCCAACCAATTAATATGTGATGTGGATATCCCACCACTACCAAACAATTAATAAGTAATGCCCATGCACTGACCCAGTAATCAAGAAACCTCAACCCTCACCACTAACACCAGTGAGGGGCATCCATATTGGGAAGGATAACAAATAAACAGACACAGTAAAGTACAATTTCCCTTAAGAGCATACAGATATTACAGTCAGTCTTGACTGGTTTCTCCCTTTCTCAACATATAGGGCATAGGTCTCATCTAGTGGTCAAGCTAAAACCTCCAGCACCCTCTCTGTCCAACCAGTGCTTCATGTCCCTGCCCAAGTAGCTGACACACACACACTCTTTAAGAAATTAGTTATATACAAACATATAGACAATCCAGGTGAAGGCTGGCACATGTTCTCAAGCTATGCCCCTTCCTGCCAGTCTATAATGTAGTACCAGCTGCCACCAACCACTATCAGCTACGAATATGGCCCTTACCAAAGGGTGCCCAATTTTGCTGTGCAATATTATTATCCAAATAGTAAGTGTGACTGAGCAGCAAGACTATTGGAGTGGCTTTGTACAATATCACTATTTACATGCAATGTACTCTAGAGCTTAAGTTATCTCTACACAAAACAGCTACAGTTAAAAGGTTTAAAAATATTTTATAATAAATAATAAAACCACAATACAATACTTCTTACTACACAGTGCTAGTCAGGAGTTCAGACATCACAGGAAAATGATTAAAATAATATTGGAGAATAGTTCTGACATAAATATAGAAAACAGCTAGACTAAACTTACTATTTCCTATCTTATCCTAAAAGCAATCACAGTTCTAAATAAACTTACATATAGAGCAAAAGCAGAGTACTGGTGAGTTGATGCCAGCTTTAGACAAAATCCAAAATGCTCTTCTCTTTCTGTCCACAGATATGTAAAATCTAGAAATTAACTCTGGTCTCAAAACAATAGAAAGAATCTGCTGGTTCAGACACCAGGGCTCCGTGTTTGAGATCAAACAGTCCTACACGGCTTGACTTTTCAGCTTTCTTCCAGCAGAGTGCACTGTTATTACATTTTTGATGTTCAACATTTAACATCATTTTCTTCCATTTAAGAGAACAAGCCTGTGGCTTATATTAATATTTACTAATGACAGAATTATCTACAAAATTCTATCTACCTAGGCTGGCAGCCTTCACATATCTTCACAGAAGTCATAATATTCTATTATAACATCATCCTGTGCACTGCCTCAGCATATAGATTCACAAAGGAGTTTTATACCCTCAAAAATAAATGTATAGAATTGGAAATACCATCCAGCTCCAAATATAATGGGAAATTTAAAAGCAAACCATCCTGGTATTTGACGAACATAAATAAAATCAACAATAATGAGAAGAAACTCATTAGAGCACGCATCAGATCTAAGGAACCGCAAGTCAAGGAAATATTAGGAAATGGACTAAGAACTAAAAAAAAAGACTATCAGATCTACTAAAGCAGCCCATGAACTTAGCTTGGCATCTAAAGCTAAGGACAATTTTTCTTTAGTTGTGTTAAAAAACTTACAAACAACATTCATTGATGCACAGAACTCATTCTTCATGACAAAACCTACTCAGCCTTGGATGACAGTGCCTATATCCTAGTAAATAACTGTAGTAGAAATTCTTACCCCTGAGATGACTATCCAGAGCTGTACGATGCCCACAGAACACAACCCTCCCCATATCACCACTAAGGAACAGTGCTCTCCAAGACTAGACACTCTATGGGACCAGATAACATACTGGCTGTTTGATAAGAAAGAAATACTAAATATCCAACAATTCTGTTAATGGTCCATTAAAAGTCTGGGATATAGCTGTTCAGAAAAGGACTTATTCTCAGCTTACTGCCATTTCTTATTGTTTAAACAACAGATTAGTTAAACATGTTTTATAAACAAACTGGGAGATTGTACTGGCTTACAACCTTTATTAAATAAGTTAGGATCACGGCCTTCTTTTGTTTTTATAACTGATAAAAACATTCCGAATATTTTAGAAGGCCATTTTTCACAGAAGACAATGAACAAAGAAGATAGGATGACTGAATGTGGTAGATGTGGACAATACCCTTTTATTCTAGAGGGAAGCTGTTTTCAGGTTTCATTATATGGGACATTTATTGCATGGTGTGGTTAACGTAATTGTTAAATACCAGAAGTTACATGTGTTAGCTGTTGTTCTTTTACCACAAATAAAATACGCAGTCTGAGGAAATCTCAACAAGAACATCAAAAATCCTCAAATGGCTTAGTTCAGCAAAGAAATCCACACAATATTAGTATCCACTCTGTTCCTGTTGTTCTGCATGTCCAGCCTACAATACAGGAAAGATAAAGAGATCATTAAAAAGTGGTATATATGAATATAATTATAATATTGTTAATAAAGATGTAAATAATACATTTTATAAATGTTTGATTCTGTGGCTCAGTTTTGTAAAATGTTGCTGTTTTTTGTCTTAGATAAAATGAATAGATTCCCCTAGAGTTGGCTGGTGAGAAAATTATTTTCTGCATAAGGAACTGTTGCAGCAAATCAAATTGAACATTCCAGCCTTTCCAGGCGTGAATTATCATTCTGTCAAATATGTTTTAAATATGAGCTCTGCACAACTTTGAATTTTAGTAATGATGCCTTTAATGATGTTTAATTAATGTCATTGTAACATTTTATAGTTATATTTAAGTTTTTTTACTCTGAGATTTCTTATTGTTGGGCTTTATCATGATATATTTGAAAATGACTATTTAATGAGGACTGTTTTTACATTTTATTCTTCTGATGAAGTCCAAGATTCTTTTGAGGAGGAAAGAGTTTAATAAATGGTTTCATTCAGCTGGTATTCTTGTCTCATTCCTAATATTTGGAGAATATATTGTGCAACTCTTTAAAATTATTTGTTTAATAAATACTGCTAAACATGTGATGGCGGAATGTCTACATACATATAATCTTCCTAACCTGAGCCTGATTTCAGGGTCATTCCCAGAGGTATGGCACATGGCACTGGTGATGTCACTCTATAAAAGTGGCCCTACTGCCGACCCTGGAAACGTTAGAGCCATCAACATGACAAGTCAAATTTATAAGGTAATGGAGCACATTATAGCAAACTTTATTAACACTGACATTAAAAATCTCATCAGGCTATATGTGCAATAGTTTGATTTTGTAGAAGGTAGATCCTGTCTAATGAACTTAGTTAACTTCTTTGAAAAGGTAACACAAGCTGCCGGCAGTGTTCACACTGTACCGCTCACACAGCATATGACACTATCCTCCATGCCAGTGTAATTAGTAAACGAAATATGCTACAAATAGATCCTTATGTGGCAAGATGGATAGGAAACTGGCAAAAAGGTCAGAATCCACAAGGCATGGGGTGCAGAGCAGCATCAGAGAACATGAAGGTGACCAGTTGCATCCTGCAAGGCTTAGTGTCTGACCACATTTGGTTGGTATTTACTTCTCTGACCTGCAGAATTAAAAGTCAAGACCTAAGGCTAACCAAGTTCACAGAAGCCCTCCAACAGGAACTTAAACTTAAATGGCCGGTGTATTGAAAATGAGATAGATTAAATTAAATAGTAAAACATGCAACATTGTTCTTTTTTGCAGACAGTCCATCGCCCCAGCACATTGCATCAACAACTTCTCACTTACAAAATGAAAATATAGTAGGAGAGCTCTGTACCTGGGTTGATAATTCTCACTCCTTTGAGTATGTAGCAGCAGTTGTCAGTAAATGCTTTTGCTTGCTGCAGCTGAGGGCTAAGGGAATATTAAACATATCAAAAGAGGTTATTATCATCTTGTATTCAGTGCTATTCATATCAGTTGTATAATACAATGCCCCATTTGAAATGTACCTCACCAGACATATTAAACACTTGCAACAGTGAGGGTCTGTGTTGGACCTTCCTGATCGGTGTGATTTCTGTTTAAGGCTTATACTAGGAAAACACTACAACAAGCCTACTGACCCTTGTGTCATCTGAGACAAGACTTTTGATCACCAAAGAGACTGTGGTCTGCTTCTCATCTTGAGACTGATGCTACTGTTTTGCTTCTGGTGTGAGATGAAGCAAAGAGTCATTGTAATCCATCACTGTGAAGCTGTGGGGACACCAGCACTAGTAGTAGCCAGGCAGAAATCAATTAGGCAGATTCCTTCTTTTCATCATTTATGACTAAGCTAATTCTTTATTTTCATTAAGTACTGCTTGATTTGCTGCTGTCTAATCTAACTTCAGAATATCTCCCTAAATATTTCATCCATAAAGCATCATGCTTCTACTTATCAGAGTCCCCACAAGTGTTTGGCAGTGCTTTGTATAGAAGCAGACACATTTAGTTGACATGTTTCCTGTAAAAGCACCCTTGACATTTCACCAGTACCTATATGCACATAGACAACTAGTTTGCAGGGCCAAGCATCGATCCCATAGTTGCAAACCAGATACTCTTGACATTACTTTATATTCTCGTCCTGACTGTCTAATCAATAAAAAATGCCTGTTGCCTTGGGTATGAACTTTCCCATTATCTCTGTCACCAGCTTGATGGATATGGACATCCTGTGGCAATGTAGAAATTGATTCATGTTTGCCGACAACCACTTAATTCTCAAACAGATACAGCATGTGAGAGATGTATTTACACAATGTCAATGGAGGCAAAGCTCTCACATAAAAGGAGAGTTCTATTTTTATAATAGTTGATGTGAAAGCATCCCACATGATAGGGGGATTAAATGATTTGGTGATTTTCTTTTTGGAAAAGGGACACCCCAGGATAAAATTAACACTTATGAAGCATTACTTGAGATTGCTTTGAAAAATAACTTTTTGATCCTTGAAGGTAAATATTATTTACAATGCACAGGGGAAGCAATGGGGTCTGCCTGTGGCAGACTATATGCAAATATCACCACGACTTAATGGGAAAAAATATTCTTATTGAACTCTGACTGCATTGAATCTTGTACATTTTTATTGTCTGGGATGACAATAGTGAAAAATTGCAGATTTCTTAGACTATATTAATCAGACTAATAGGTTTTTGAAGATAATGTAAGAAAGTAATGAGACAAATATAGCGTATCTCAACATCTGGGTTATAACAGATATAATGAATAGGAGACTCATTTCAAACATTTAAAGGAAACCTACCTATTCTAATGCATCCCTACATTACACTAGCTCACACCCTCATACACAGCAATGGGCAGTAGTAAAGGGACAGTTTATAAGAGCTGCCCACATGGTCTCAGTTTGCAATTTTTTTTTGAATAAATGTGAAGTAGTAAAAAATATGTTCATGGGTGGGGGGTACCCAAGTAATTTTGTAGATGGTCTCATATATGAAGTTATTTAATAAGAGAGAAAAAAAACGTACATGTCTTGATCTTAAGTACTATTTCAGAGGTACTTGATATGTAGAGAGTAGGAGATGAACTTAGCATGGGTTCTATGCTTGCCAGTGATTCAAACATCACTACTGCTGGCCCAATAAATATGTATAGGTTCATAGGTTCATAGGCTGGTACTAGACTATCAGCCCTAGGGCCTATACAAGCCTAGCCATAATAATTCCCTGGATATTTCTTCCCACAATATTTACTTCCCTGGACCCATCTAGCAGGGTGACTGACATGATCCCCGGGGTGAATTTCCTATCTCCCATCCAATCATCAAGGTTCCTTTTGAAGAGGGCCAAGGAGCCACTCTGCTTGACATGTATGGGCAGTCTATTCCAGAGTCTGGGGAGTTTCTGGGTCAGGAACCTATCCCTCCAGCATGTTTTGTTCATTGTGATGACAAGGTTTAGATCCCTCGAGCGTGTGACTCTGAGGGATTGGAATTTCTTTAAGTGGAGCATGTCCAACAGCTCAGGGTTTGACATGGCCTTGTATGTTAAGCAGAGATCGCCTCTTGAGTAGATGATATGCCACAGAGTATAGCTGGAGTTTTTTTAGATGGTCAGCATATGGCATCTGATTTAGGCCTGTGATTCTTTTAGTGAGGTATTTCTGTGGCATTTCCAGCTGTTGCAGATGTCTTGTGAGGTACATACCAAATGGGGCATTATACTATATAATGGGTCTAATGAGGGATGAGTACAGTGGGACAAAGACCTCCTTTTTTCTGGATGAAAAGCCCTTAGTGATGAGGTGTGTCACATAGAAGGATTTCCTGACTGTTGTGGTGATGTGGTTAGCAAAGGTGAGACCACTGTCCACTTGTGTCCCTAAGTCTCTCATCACACTTTCGATGTTTAGTGTACTGCCACCTATGTGGTAATTCATGAGTACATGTTTTTTTCCAAAGGGGATAACTATACATTTCTTGACATTAAGCTTGAGCCCATGGCTCTGGCACCAGGCATCTGTTTCTGTAAGGCCATTTTGTAGAATATTCACATAATTTGGGGATTCAATAATGGCTCCCAGTTTGCAGTCATCTGCAAACTTTGTTAGCCAGAGTCCCTTAGTGTTGGCCTGTACTTCAGAGAAGTAGATGCCAAACAAGAGTGGTCCCAGGACTGAACCCTGAGGTACTCCACTTGTCACTTGTCTGGAGCTGGATTTGGAGTCAGCTACTTTTACAGTCTGGGTACTGTCAATAAGCCAGTTGGCAACCCATTAAGTGATGTAGGGATTTATGCCCAGCTTAGTAAGTTTATCTATGATTCCAGAGTGGGGGATGGTGTCAAAGGCCTTGGCGAGGTCCAGATAGGCTGAGTGGACTGCCTTACTCGTCCACAGCTCTGGAGACTGATTAGAAGTCAATCAGGTTCAGGAGACATGATCAACCCTTCACAAACCCAAACTGGGCGGGGTTCAGTGTTTGAAGGTTGACAATGTTTTTGTTTATAAGTTCCATGATAATGCGTCCCATGCGCTTGCAGATCAGGCTCGTCAGAATGATTTCTCATCAGAAAGAACTCTTTTATTGCTATCTTTAATGCAGATAATTATGTTATAAAAGAAATTATTGAAAGAAATTGGATTATTTTAAGGGAAGATAGACAAGTCTTTGCTGAGGTCAGAGAAAAAAATGCTCGTATATAAAAAGGGGCGAAATCTGAAGAACATACTGGAAGGATTTGGCACTAATTATAAGAAAGAAAATAAAATGTATAAAATGAATAATTGCAGATGATGTTTAATTTCTAAATAGATTTATGTTCATGAACGGTTTAAGATTATGGATTTTACTTTTAAAATTGAACGTGCTTTCAACTGTCAAACATTGGGTGTTGTGTATGCTGCTATCAGATTATATAGTAAAAGCTGAATATAATTAAGAGGAAGAGTTTACAAGCACATCTATAATATTAAAAAGAATAAGGAGAATAATGCCTTAGCGAAGAACCTTTGTGAATATCCCGGATATTCCTTACAGTTTGTTATCATTGAAAAAGTAAATGGTAGCCTGCGAGGTGGAGCCTGGCCTTTAGTACTGGAAAAATAAGAACTTTACTGGCAGTTATACTGAAATGCTAGTAGCTGGCCAGGATTGAATGTACAAATTTCAGTTAGTTGTTTATTGAAGTTAAAGGCACTCAATAGATAAAATAAAGTGCATACAATGCAAATATTTTTTATAAAAAAAACCTGGGATTCAGTAAACTCTGTGCAAGAATAGTGCTATTCCTGCACAGAGTGAACCATGTCTGTTTACCCTTAGTTTTAACAGCAGCGTGCTTTGCATATTCATGAAGGCGCACTACTGCTAAGGCTAAACAGACATGAACACTACTGAGTGCAGGTGGTATGTTTAAGTAGTGCTCGCACACCCAACATGTCCCCTGCATGGGCATGTGCTATACGGCACTTTTTAAATGCATTTCAGTGTCTGCAGACACTGAAATAGACAGAGGAGCAAGAAATCAATGCAGGGGGGTATGTGGTAAGTTCTGTCACACACCCACTGCATTGTCACAGTGCTGTATGGCACTTTGCAAGTGCTTTCAGTGTCCATAGACACTGAAAGCAACAATGCCAAAAGGAAGCAATGCAGAGTGTCTGTGACAGGTACTGTCACACACCCCCTGCATTGTCAAAGTGCCATACAGCACTTTGCAAGTAATTCCAATAGGAAGCGATGCAGGGTGTGTGTGACAGGTACTGTCACACACCCCCTGCATTGCGAAAGAGCTGTACGGCCATACCCATCAACTGTACAGGTGTCCACAGAATTCCCAGATGCCTGCCTCACATACCTTTCAACCTCCTAGAGCAAGAAATCTGTACCAAGCCTTAAATAATGGGGGGACAAAGGACCAAAAACAGGGACATGTTTTACTTGGAAAATTAATAGAATAAAATGTTGTGTATTAGCATGAATTTCCTGAAGGGTATGAAGTTTGAAACTCAAATGTCTGTCATGTTCTGACCTAAGTGATTTGCCAGTGATTTTCTATAAAAACCACAGTCACACTTTCGAAGTTTGTAAGAGCGATATTTAAAATCTATCTCTATGTGTCCCCTTACAATTTCCCTTACTGTAACTGGCAAGGAGTACAGATACATGTAAATAAATTGGGTTTATTTAAATCGCTTTTCCATTCTAAGGTATGTTTAAGTGTAACTGAGTGAGTGTGTGCATTATAGCCCTCTGCTCAGCATTCCTTAAATGTCTCCTAGGAGATAAATAAAAGTATACAGCTGAACTCCTAATGCTCAGATAGTATAGTGGTTAGATTCCTGGCTTTCCATGCAGGCATTCATGGTACAAGTGCCAAGACAGGTACTCTATTTTTACATGGGAAAGCAGTGTTTAAATTATTATTTTTATTTAAAATTATGTAGTAAATGATAGTTGTCAACCAGGGTTGTGTAGCTGGTCTAAAATGGAAGAGTGAGTGCATATAACATGTGAAATCACCCATGTATACATATGGTAATGTAATGAATGCACATAGAGGGATGTCAGGTGAAGTAAATCATATACACTTACTAATAAGTCAGTAATGATTAATTAAGTCATTATTCTGATATTTCCTAAAAATGAAAAGTGAGCAATGGTTAGCAGTGCTCAGCTATGCTAAGCAGCAGTCAGCTCAGCTAAGCAGATTTGCATGGGTGTAAGTGGGAGTAAACGGTGCTAAGTGAAGCTAAGAGGACTTAAATGTCTGTTAGCATCACTAGCTTTGCGCAAAACTGCACAAACCCACTTACAACTGCTTAAAAGTGCCTTAATCACTCTGTCTCCATCAGCCCAGCAACAAAATAATCAGCCCTGCTAAGGCTTAAACCTGGGACAATGTGCACTACAATTACAGCAATTTATCACTACACCATTTGAGCTCTGAAAATTTGCAGTGTTTTTACAAACATATCATGCATTATGGTCATTTAACATGAGTGAAAAAAAGTAATTACTACCAATACTTGAACCCAGGACCCTGTGCACTACAATCACAGCAAAGTACCTCTACACCATCTGAGCCGTTGGCATTAGCAATGTTTTTACAAACATATAATTTGCCATTGCCACCATAGATATGCCCCAGGAAAGAATATTCCAATCCTGGAATCTATCCTATCCTGGTCTGCACACAGTATACCTTATGAAACCTTCATCCTAGGTGATGTTAACATTGACTGGACCAACATTTTTCTGACTCTCCACAGCTCAGTATCAACCTTCAGGGATTCCACCAACTGATAACATCCCCCACCCACCTGCACAATGTCACGTCTTCCAACTCTACCATTGACTAGATTCTCACTAACTCTCCTAGCCTTTGCCACAGTCCAACTACCTTACCAAACTCTTTGAGTGACCATTTTCTGACTTCCATCCTACAACACTCTACCCAACTATCTAAATCCCACTCTGATAGAGACTGTTGTACACTCTACAACTTCAATGCCACTCAATTCAATTCTCTCTAGTACTGACTGGTCCATCCTCAAACAGATTCTTCTCAATGATGCAGTGCTTAAATTTAATAAAATATCCCTAGATACCCTTAACACCCTTGCCCCAACCAGGCAAAGTCAAACAAAATCTAATTTTCTCCTTTGCTTTCTTAGGAAATTAGATCCCTCATGCATGGGCGCTGGAACCATAGAGTGAGGGAGGATGGGCACCCCCCCACTTATGCAGAACTTGCAATGTCCCGAATAACATGCACAATTGCGTCAGCATGCCATGCGCCATTTGAATACAGCAGCAGGAGAGGATTTATCATTCAGCACCATTAGAGTCAGAGTCCTTTCTAGCAGCAGGAGAGGATTTACCATTCAGGCAGGGATTTCTTCATGGCAGAAGGATTTATTACTGGAGAGCCAAGCCGCAGATTCAGAGTCTGCAGAAGATTTACCGTTCAGGTGGGCAGGCGGATTTCTTTATGGGAGAGCCGTTCAGGCTGTAGGTACTGGTGTGTGTGTGTGTGTGTGTGTGTGTGTGTGTGTGTGTGTGTGTGTGTGTGTGTGTGTGTGTGTGTATATATATATATATATATATATATATATATATATATATATATATATATATATGGATCTACCTGACTAGATCGAAACGTTAAAAGAGCGAAAATGACTTCACCGATGCCAGAAGATCGACAGTTCACAAACACGACACCTCATACACTTGACACATCATAACAACAAACAAAACAAATCCCCTATCCAAAACCCACACACACAACACAAGCACACCAAAATCCTTACAAACCAACACTAACCCATACATACACAACTATCTACAACCCTAACCCAAACCCTTACCCTAAGGTCCGTCACTATCGCACACTCACCTAACCCACGCCCTAACCCTAACTCACTTATCCCACCCCTATCCCTACAGACCGTCAACATCGCACACTTACCTTACTCGCACCCTAACATCCGTCACTACCGCATACTTACACATCCTTTCCCCATCGCAGTGTTCTCAGCGTCGGTGTCTTCCTCCATCGGTCTTCTGCCTTGTCGATCTTCTGGTGTCGGTGAAGTCATTTTCGCTCTTTTCACATTTCGATCTAGTCAGGTAGATCCATATATATATATATATATATATATATATATATATATATATATATATATATATATTTGTATATGTACATGTATATAACCCCAGTTTCCTGCACTACTTTCCTTTCCAAAGTCCCTGTTTTAGGATAACCTATTGCAGCTAATTTAATATTTACATGTCTTGGTTTTTCAGTTGACAGTCAGTCTTCACTGATACATGATGTACTTAGGCTCTCATCTCTCACTGTTCATTCACTGTGCTATCATATTGAAAGGACTATAATAGGGTCATAAAGACTTGCATGAGTCACTTGGTTGAGAAGCATCTATCCAACAAAAAAGGGATGAAGTATGTGTCTAGCAGGATGACAATTAACATCATCAAATTACTATATAATTATCACAGACATTACTGGCCATGAAAATAGAAGAATTTGAAAGTTTTTGGAAGTAGTAAATTAAATTATAAGCAGTTATTGAAGCTGATAAACAATGCAATTAACCTTCTTGCTGATGAAAAGACAACCACAGAACAAGAATGACGCATTTTAAGGCACTGTAATTACTTATGAGGAATGGTAAAGGTCCACATTCTTTGATGTTTCCCAAGTGTTATCTATGGGTTGAATTGCTTTCTTCACCAGATCATTTGTTTGATGCAGGTAACCTGTACACATGTGGAATCTGAACAAGTGAAGGCCTGTTTAGATAAATAATCATATATTCAGTGAGGATTGCTCTGTTTTAGTAGAATGCTTCTTCTGTTTAGCAATCATTATAAATTAACTTAGAAACTAAATGAGGGTGCAATTCCTTATAAAAAGATAACGCCTGAATGTTTAATTGAAATGTTTAAATCTTGTTCCATTGCTTTCACTGCTTATGTTTCTTAAATCATCTTTAAGAAACCTCAAATGTAAGGGAATGCAATAGCATGTTAATGATTGTTCTAGTAAGTACACAACTTTTACATGTCTTCATGATATGGCATGCTTGTTTTATATTGTCTGACATCTAAAGAAGCAACAGGAACTGTGAAAGCGCTTATGATGTTTTATAATAAATTGCACTTATGAAGTTTTATAATAAAAGATTGTTCGTTTTATGCTGAGAGCCTGCTGTCATCTCATCATTATACTTTTTTTGGACTGCTTTACTCTCGTTTATTTGTTTGGTGAGATGTTTACACAGCACAGATTGGTTGTTTTTTCCTGTTTGTTTTAAAAGCACTCACTTGCTACAGTCTTGAGCAAATGGGTAATGCTATACGTAGAACAATACCTGAAGATACTAAAATAAACCAGTCTAATTATGATCAGATTGAAGATACTAAACTATACAACATTATTAAATACGTTGATTGGTCCACACGATCATTAATCATAAAGAGACTTAGGCTACACTATGCTAGAAAACATCTTATGGCATAGATTGAGGTGAAGCTCTAATAAGAACAGTATGAGAATGTTTCCATTATCATAGAACTGTGAGCTAATTAAATGTACAAAAAGGCTATTAGAGTATATATAAGGTTTCACAATAATCCAAATTGTGAACGGAAAGTAGCTATTTAAAAATACAGTTGTACAAGTATGAGTCACGTGTAAAAGGAAACTGTCTATGGCCACCAGTAATCAAAATATCTATTGCAACTATATTAAAAATAACAAAACGCAAAGCAAGTGTTTTAAAAGTTAACAGTTCTTTAGTTACAAACACCACAACAATGACTAATGAATTCAACAAGTATTTCATGTCTGTTCATAACATTGCCTCTGATATAAAATATGAACCACAGATCTTGATGAAAAATTGTTTCCTATAAATAAAACAAGTAATTCAGTTAAAGTAAACCTAAACAGAATTAGAGCAAATTATTCATCTGGCCCAGATTAGATACTATCCATATTACTGTACAAGTTAAAAACTGATTTTGCACTAGTACTGAAAATATTTAAAAATTTTTCTGTACTGCAGTCAAGTGGAAGTTGTCTCATGTATTTATTTATTTTATATAACATCTACTCACAAAAAAAGGTGGCAAGGATGAGGTAAAGAGCTACAGCCCTATTAGCATAACTTCCATTCGGGGCAAGTGTTTTGAGAGGTGCATTATTGATAATAATGAGTTTAAAAAATAAAAAGACAGTACTACATATTAATCAACATGGGTTTATTTTAGACAGGTCAACACTTACTACCCTTACAGAAGTCTATGATAAACTTACCATGGTTAGTGCTTTAGGTTTATTTTCAGGTGTCATTTACTTAGACCTTGTAAAAGCTTTGAATTATATACCTTTTCCAACAATTATAACAGTACTAAGCAATGCAAATTTCAAGCCATTTTATTAAGTGGGTAGTAGGAAGACTGACAGAGAGAAATCAGGCTTTGGTAATTCAGGAGTACCACATCACTCTTTTTTGGGTCCTCCTCTGTGTGATACAGTTTTTGTTTGTAATCCAAGACAGAAGCAATACTGAATCAGCAAATACTTTGACAATTCTAATATACATTTTATTGTTACATCTGATAATGATTTTAATGTCATAATTATGTATATAACTGATATTTGTAAATGGACTGTGTCAGCTGGCTTAAGGTTCAATGCTGACAAATGCAAAATAATACATTTTGGTAAACCCTGTGTAAAGAAAGCTATATATATGTGGGAAGAAAACATATTGAAGGTAAACACCTGTTATAAAGATCTTAGAATTATTATTTCCAATAACTTCAAATTTGGACACACTGTCACTATAGTAGGTACAGCAACACAACAACCAAGTATAACTATAAGAAATATAGCAGCAAGGGATACACATTGCTTAACTTCACTATGTGCATCCTAGTTTAGTAGTTGTTTTTATATAACCAAACAACTATAAAAAATTGAAGCCATACAATGAACACTTACAATGTTTTATATCCCATGGAAATGAAATATAACAGATGCATGCAACTTAATCTGTACTGTCTGCATTACCATTATAGCAGAGGAAACCTAAACTTGGCCAGTGGCTAGAAGTACACAGGCTCAAACCCTGCACCTTGGGTGTAGGTAACAAAGAGCCTAAAGTCCCTAGCCACCATCACTTGTGAATTTGTGCCTCACATTTTTGTTTTGTTCTGTTCCTCGTTAAATCTCTATTTTTAAGAGCAGTAAAACAAAACCTTTTATGCTAGCAATTTTCTAAGTTTATAAGATCAGTATTTGAAATGTGTCCCTATTTTTGGGCTGTATTCCCCTGTTATTGGCTTTGTTCTGTATTTTTGTGCTAGGAGGTTGAGAGCTATGGTGATGAGTGAGAACTAAATTCACTAAATGATTGCCATTTAAGTTTGTCTTCCTGCCTTTCAGGAAACTGCTGATTTAGCATAGTGGTATGTTGCTCTGACTGTAGTGTTCTGGGTTCAAGACTTTGCAGTGGAATGTATAGTGGTAGCATAACATTTTATGCAAGCAACTTTCCAAAATTATACAAGCAATGTTTAAAATGTGTCCCTGGTGTTTGGCCTTTTGCCCCCCCCCCCAATTGAAAATAAGTGCAAGAAGCTGTGCAACATGCCTATGGCTTACACTACTGTGATTCTGTATTTGTATTTTTATATATGATGATACATGATAATTGGCATGCTGATTTTCAATTGCAGTACGTGCGGTGGCATCCCTGGCAGATCGAGTGAATTCAAAAATTCTGCTGGATAATTAACCACTTCATCTGCTTCCACAACAGTGTCGACGGATTTGTATGTGACTGCCTCACTTTGAATGTTAGACTGAATAATATTGCTAAGTTTGTAGACGTCTTTGTTCTTGGCCGCAAGAATAGCTCATTCAGTCAGCCAATCGTGATTTTTATAATTGGTTTGAATATTGGGAAATACTTTTTCAACCAATTCTTCTTTTGACGTCACTAAATTGCAGAAGTTATGAGGCAATGAAATTCGTCCAGAGGTCAGATCAATCGGCACCTTTCCGTTCCCAATTTCCAGCAATTGATGTGAGAATATCTCAGCTGCTCGATCGTTTTGCAGCTGGACATGCATATTTGTAGTTAATTTTAACATCTTTATGTGTCGCCACAAAGTAGAGTATTTCAGGCAAGCATTTATTTCATCTGCTGGTGTCGATCGAGGAGAACAAAGCAGATCTGAAGTTGCAGAACACGATCGGCATGCTCGCAACTGTGCATCCTCAAGTCTGGCTACACGTCACTCTGGTGCTTCCTCGGCACATATTTAAGCCATTCTTTATCTGTTTTGCTCGTTCTCTGATGCCCATTCTTCCTCAGTTTGATTTGCAATTATTCGTAGCACTGCTTCCGCTCCCCGAGTACGATGACCTAAGTTTGATCTTCTGCGAGGCATTATTTGGATGAACTAAAGCAGATCAATTGCACTGAAAAAGAAGTAAGAAAGTTATAACAAAAACATATAAAACTGCATATTTGTATACAAATATATAGAATCCATAGTAGGTATATAAAAACACATGCGTATTCGAATGCAGTGCGACATCTATATAATAGTAGGTATATAAAAACACTCGTGTATTTGAATGCAACATTGTGTGAAAATTTCAAAGCAATCAGTGAAGAACTTTTGGAGATTTAAGATTTTGAACAAACAAACATTTACATTTTTATTATATAGATATATATATATATATATATATATATATATATATATATATATATATATATATATATATATATATATATATATATATATATATATATATATATATATATATATATATATATATATATATATATATAAAATATATTATATTGTGTGTAGAAGTAGACCGTTATCATGGAAATGTTCTGAATAGGGCAGTTTTGTTGTTATTGGTGCATGCATTTTGCTTCATTGCCTACTGGAAAAATGTTCAAACAATAAATTTAAAATGCGCTCTAACTTAGTCTAACAAGTGTGCTGTATTATACAAGGAATATAGGTTCATAGGTCGTTACTAGGCTATCTGCCTGAAGGCATTTATAAGCCTAGCTGGAATGTGTTGGCTTTCGCTGCCCCCTAAGATTAGTTCCCTGTACCTCTGTCCAGCAGAGCCATTGAAGTGATTCCTGGGGTAAACTTTCTGTTTCCCATCCACTCATCAAGGTTTCTCTTGAAGAGGGTTAGTGAGGAGCTCTGCCTAATGTAGATTAGAATTTTGTTCCAGAGCATGGGAAGTCTCTGGGACAGGAATCTATCCCTCCAGCACGTCCTATTTATTGTTGTGGTGAGGTTTAGATCCCTGGAGCATGTGGCTGGAGATGATATGGTTTTCTTTAGGTGGAGCATGTCCATCAATTCTGGGTTGGACATGTCCTTGTATGTCAGGCAGAGATCACCTCTGAGTAGGCAGTATGCAACTGAGTACAGCTGGAGTTTCTCCAGTAGAGCTGCATAGGGCATCTGCTTGAGGCCAGTGATCCTCTTGTTGAGGTACTTCTGTGGTCTTTCCAGTTGTTGCAGGTGTCTTGTAAGGTATATCCCAAATGAGGCATTGTACTCTATGATGAGTCTGATGAGTGATGCGAAGAGGGTCCCAATGAAATCTTTTAATCTGGATGCAAACCCTTTTGTGATTAGGTGGGCCACATAGAAGGATTTTCTAACTACTTTGGCAATGTGATTATCGAAGGAGGGGTTACTATCTACTTGGGTCCCCAGATCCCTTATTATGTCTTCCATATTTAGGGGGCTACCACCTATGTGGTAGTTTGTGGGTACTTTTCTTTTTCCAAAGGGGATGACTATGCACTTTTTGGCATTTAGCTTGAGGCCATGGTTTTGACACCAGGTATCTGTCTCAGTGAGACCCTTTTGGAGGATGTTTGTGTCAGCCAGAGAGTCAATTATAGCCCCTAGTTTGCAGTCGTCTGTGAATGTTGTCGGCCATAGTCCTCCTGTGCTTGCCTGTACCTCTGAGAAGTATATGCCAAACAGGAGGGGTCCTAGGACTGAGCCCTGGGGAACACCACTTGTAACCAGTCTAGAGTCAGTCCTAGCTCCCACAACTCTTACCATGTGAGTTCTGTCCGTGAGCCAGTTGGCAACCCATCTCATGATGTATGGGTTTATGTTCAGGCTGGTGAGCTTGTATAATACCTGAGTGGGGAATGGTGTCAAAGGCCTTTGCAAGGTCTAGATAGGCTGTGTGGACCACCTTTCCCTCATCTATAGCCTTGGTAACTGTCTCAAAGAAGTCCACCAGGTTTAGGAGGCATGATTTGCCCTTAACAAAGCCGAACTGGGTAGAATCCAGTGTTTGGAGATTTCCTATGTCTCTGTTAATGAGATCCATGATGATGCACTCCATAGCTTTGCAGACCAAGCTAGTCAGGCTTATAGGGTGATAGTTCCCAGGGTCCGTTGTGGCTCCACCTTTGTGGAGCGGAATAACCATTGCTGGGCACCACTCTGTGGGCACGTAGCCTGTGGAAAGGCTGAGTTGAAACAGTGTGTTTAGCTGAGGGGTTAGTTCATCTTTGAGCTCGTGTAGGAAGCAGCCTGAGACACCATCTGGTCCCATTGATGCTGTGTTTTTTGCTTTGGAGAGGGCTGTTTTAACCTGAGTGTCTGTGATTTCAGGGGCACTACATTCTTCTGGTATAGTTATGTGTCCTTTTGGGGGTGAGAGGGGGGTGAAGTTTGCACTGAACCTGTCTGCCAGGATGTTGGCTATATTGGTCAGTTCAGGGTATTTTGTGCCATTCTGCACTAACTCTGAGCAGATCTGAGAATTGCCACTTAGATTCTTGACATAGCTAAAGAATGCCTTGTGGTTATCTTTGGAGTCCATGACAATTTTTCTTTCAAAGCTAGCCTTGGATGATTTTATGAGGGAACGTAGTTTCTTGCTGATACTGATCAGGGATAGCGTCCCTTCTTGGGATTTTACTCTTTTCTGTACTAGTTTCCTCCTTCTATTGTATAGCTTTTTTATGGCAGGGGTCCACCAGACTGGTTTCCTTTTCTTGGAGGAGTGAGTCTTGGTTTTGTTTGGGATAGCATGATCCACGCATTCTTGTAGGTGCCCGTAGAGTGCATTAGTGAAGGATTTCCAGCTTGGACAGTGATATCCTTTAGCATGGGGGCTTTGAAACTTCCCACCTCTGTCTTAAGTAATTTGAAATTTGCTTTTGAAAAGTTTTTCACAGTGGTTTCTTTGACTGGGGGTGGTGGCGGAATGTGGATATCCAGAGTGATTATTTTATGGTCAGATCTAACCAGCGAGGGGTTGACCTCTGGTGTGGAACACCGGTCGCCCATGTTGGTGATGACCAGGTCCAATATGTTGTCACCTCTGGTGGGGGTGTTGACCAGTTGATCCAGGGCATTTGAGTTTATAAATTCTAGGAAATGTTGGGCAAGGGAGTTTGTACTTGAGTAGTTCTCCCAGTTAATGTTTAGGTAATTGAAATCACCCAATATCAGGGTGTTTGGTAGGATCTTTATATTTCCCAGTGTTTCCAGGAATGTGGAGTGGGGGTCCTGGGACATGGTGGGTGATCTGTAGTAATCTAGAATTTGAATAGCAGTTTTGCCTGTTGTTAGTTGCACGTGGATGATCTCTAAAGCATCGTGCTGTGTCACTAACCTGGAGGTGTGGGTATCCTTGTTGAATATGGCTGTATTATATTAGGTTAGAAAGGTGGGAAAACAAGTATAATTTTTTATTTTTTGTTTTTTTTTGCTTTTGTTTTCAGAAAATAAAGCAGATACAATAAAAAACACTTTGAATGCACAGAAATGGCTATCACACTTTTTGTATTTCGGTCAAGGTTTTGTGGCTGAAATGTATGGTATTTGTTGTAACCTTGTAGTGCTGGAGTGCTCTCTGGAGCCTTAAACCAGGTTTCTGTTACTGCACATATATCAATTTTATCCATACTGAGGAGTGCCTCGAGTGCGTGCATTTTGAGGTTTAGACTTCTGGCATTGAGTAGCATTACCCTCGATTTTTTGTTACTTGTGCTATTTATGGTGGTGGGTTTGTCTTTTGAGCCTTGCCTAAAAAAGGCACTATGGGGTGGCAAGAGCCTTGGCCAGTATTTGAAAGCCTAAGGGTGACAGGTGCAAGTCATCTCTAGCAAAGCAGTGTGGCTTGTTGAGCATATCATCCCAGGCTGACAGACACTGGATCCCCTTTGAATGACAGCAGAAGCATATCCAATTGTTGAAACTGATCATTTTTTCCTCTATACCATGGTATCATTCTTGGTGAGGGCAAGATGCTACTCAGGGTCAGGGTCATACCAGCCTGCGCTACTTGATCAGAGAGCTCCTCCATGTCTATTTTCATGTAGTCCAGGGAGGTACTGCTCAAGCCATTCACACCAACATGAACAATGACAGAGTCATATTTGTACTTGTTCTGGAGTGACCTGAGTGCTTGTGTTATGTGGCAGATCCTAGCACCCAACAGGCAGCTAACAGTAACCTTCTCCTTGTTCAGCCTAGTGAGTGGGACATCAGTGTGTCTGACTATAGAGTCACCTATTACTAGTGTGCTGGGTATGTTATTTTGCCTTAAGGGATGTGATTGTGTTGCACACTGGTTTTGTGATGTATGTGTTTCATGGTTTGTGTTGGGGGGGTGGAAGTTGCTTAGATGTCTGCTTTGGAGGTCTCTCTTGCTTTTGCAGATTTTTATTTAGAGCCTCCAAGTATGTTTTTGTGTATTTATGTGTGTTTTTGCCAGTGCTGATTTCATAGGTCTATGTGAGACTGGTGGTGTGATGCAAGTAATTCCCTTCTCCTCTAGACTGTCTGGTCCAGTCTTGGGTTGACAGAGCTTTGCCTCCAGTTTGGCTGTATAATTGCATCTCTCGCATGTATTAGTGTTTAGTGGAAGGAGGAGAGGGTTGTCTGTGTACATGAGGCAATTGGAACATTGCTTCAAAATGCCCAGATTCACCAGTTGGACTGGAGAGTACACCTGAAACTGCCCTTTGGACATGCCTGGATAGGTACAGTGAACTGTTTTACTGATTGGCTGGTAAGGTCGAATAGAGAGGCTTGTCCTTCTCAGCAGTATAGGTGGGTCTAGTGCTAAGCTTTATTAGTGCTTGTTATGCATTTTGAGCAAGTGCCAGGATGAGAAGTGAATGGTTTGAGTGCTTAAGTTGAAAGTTTGTCTAGTTCCAAGGGAAAAATTGAAGAATAGACTTTGTGTAGCCGGGAATAGTTATACCCTAGCTAACTGGCGCTGCCCGGACCCCAATACCTTGCCAATGCGGGTTTTATAGCAGGGAAATGAAAGAGATAGAAATTACCCCAAAATGGCCAATAAACTACTAATTTCTGGGCTGAAACCAATCCTCTAGGGACAGATAGGCTGCTCAAAGCTCCCTCTCTCCCAGTGAACAGAGAAATATCCTTCTATCCAAGTAAGGTATGGGCAAACACAGAAACTTGTAACACAGCCCTGTATTCATCACTAACCTGAATATTGGACTATACTAGCTTAGAAAGGCGAGAAAACATGTTTTTTTTTTTTTTCAGAAAATAAAGCAGATACAATAAAAAAACACTTTAAATGCACAGAAATGGCTATCACACTTGAGTGTGTAGCATACAACAGTTAAACAGGTAATTTAAACACAAAAACGACTTTGTTAAAGTGCAGACAGTAAAATAAGTACAATATGTAGCTGAAACAAGCTTTTTAAATTACAGAAACTCTAGAAAATCTGTGTTTTAGGTGGAATTAGCTAAAGGCAGCAAGAAAATGCAGAAAAATTATACTTAATCACTATAAAGTATCTCTTTCATCTCTCTCTTGCTGTAGAACTCTGCAGGGCACCAGGCAGGAGCTTGATGAACTATATACTAGCACAAAAACCTTACAAATGCTGGTTTTATAGAAGGGAAATGAAAGAGATACAAATTAGCCCAAAATGGCCAATAAACTATTAATTTCTGGGCTGCAACCACTCCTCCAGGGACAAATAGGCTGCACAAAGCTCCCTCTCTCACAGTGAACAGAGAAACTTCCTTCTATCCAAGTAAGGTATGGGCAAACACAGATACTTGTAACACAGCCCTGAATTCAGCACTAACCTGAAAACTGGACTATACTAGCTCAGAAAGGTGGGAAAACAAGTATTTTTTGTTTTGTTTTTTTCAGAAAATAAAGCAGATACAATCAATAAAAAACACTTTAAATGCACAGAAATGGCTATCACACTTGAGTGTGTAGCCTACAACAGTCAAACAAGTAATTTAAACACAAAAACAACTTTGTTGAAGTGCAGACAGTAAAATAAGTACAATATGTAGCTGAAACAAGCTTTTTAAATTACAGAAACTCTAGAAAATCAGTGTTTTAGGTGGAATTAGCTAAAGGCAGCAAGAAAATGCAGAAAAATTATACTTAATCACTATAAAGTATCTATTTCATCTCTCTCTTGCTGTAGAACTCTGCAGGGCACCAGGCAGGAGCTTGATGAACTATATACTAGCACAAAAACCTTGCAAATGCTGGTTTTATAGAAGGGAAATGAAAGAGATACAAATTAGCCCAAAATGGCCAATAAACTATTAATTTCTGGGCTGCAACCACTCCTCCAGGGACAAATAGGCTGCTCAAAGCTCCCTCTCTCACAGTGAACAGAGAAATATCCTTCTATCCAAGTAAGGTATGGGCAAACACAGAAACTTGTAACACAGCCCTGAATTCAGCACTAACCTGAAAACTGGACTATTATATTAGGTTAGAAAGGTGGGAAAACAAGTATAATTTTTTATTTTTTGTTTTTTTTTGCTTTTGTTTTCAGAAAATAAAGCAGATACAATAAAAAACACTTTAAATGCACAGAAATGGCTATCACACTTGAGTATGTAGCCTACAACAGTTAAACAGGTAATTTAAACACAAAAATGATTTTGTTAAAGTGCAGGCAGTAAAATAAGTACAATATGTAGCTGAAACCAGTTTTTTAAAACACAGAAACTCTAGAAAATTGTTTTAGTTGCAATTAGCTAAAGGCAGCAAGAAAATGCAGATGAATGATACTTAATCACTCCAAAGTACCTCTTTTGTCTCTCTGCTGCTGTAGAACTCTGCAAGGCACCAGGCAGGGGCTTGTTGAGCTGTATACTAGCACAAAAACCTTGTAAATGTGTGTTTTATAGCAGGGAAATGAAAGAGATATAAATTAGCCCAAAATGGCCAATAAACTACTAATTTCTGGGCTGCAACCACTCCTCCAGGGACAGATAGGCTGCTCAAAGCTTCCTCTCTCACAGTGAACAGAGAAACTTCCTTCTATCCAAGTAAGGTATGGGCAAACACAGAAACGTGTAATACAGCCCTGAATTCAGCACTAACCTGAAAACTGGAATATACTTGCTTGGAAAGGCGGAAAAACAAGTTTTTTTTTTGTTTTTTTGTCTTTTGTTTGTTTTTTTTTTCAGAAAATAAAGCAGATACAATAAAAAAACACTTTAAATGCACAGAAATTGCTATCACACTTGAGTTTGTAGTCTACAACAGTTAAACAGGTAATTTAAACACAAACACGACTTTGCTAAAGTGCAGGCAGTAACATAAGTACAATATGTAGCTGAAACAAGTTTTTAAGTCACAAAACCCTAGAATATCAGCGTTTTAGGTGGAATTAGCTACAGGCAGCAATAAAATGCAGACAAATGATACTTAATCACTCCAAAGTCTCACTTTTGTCTCCCTGCTGCTGTAGGACACTGCAGGACACTAGGCAGGAGCTTGTTGAGCTGTATACTAGCACAGAAACCTTGCAAACGCTGGTTTTATAGCAGGGAAATGAAAGAGATAGAAATTAGCCTAAAATGGCCAATAAACTACTAATTTCTGGGATGAAACCACTCCTCAAGGGACAGATAGGCTCCTCAAAGCTCCCTCTCTCACAGTGAACAGAGAAACTTTCTTCTATCCAAGTAAGGTATGGGCAAACACAGAAACTTGTAACACAGCCCGTGTATTCATCACTAACCTGAATATTGGACTATACTAGCTTAGAAAGGTGAGAAAACAAGTTTTTCTTTTTTCAGAAAATAAAGCAGATACAATAAAAGAAACACTTTAAATGCACAGAAATGGCTATCACACTTGAGTGTGTAGCCTACAACAGTCAAACAAGTAACTTAAACACAAAAACAACTTTGTTGAAGTGCAGACAGTAAAATAAGTACAATATGTAGCTGAAACAAGCTTTTTAAATTACAGAAACTCTAGAAAATCAGTGTTTTAGATGGAATTAGCTAAAGGCAGCAAGAAAATGCAGAAAAATGATACTTAATCACTCCAAAGTCTCTATTTTGTCTCTCTGCTGCTGTAGGACTCTGCAGGGTACCAGGTAGGAGCTTGCTGAGTTGTATACTTGTACAAAAACCTTGCAAATGCTGGTTTTATATTAGGGAAATGAAAGAAATTAGCCCAAAAATGGCCAATAAAATACTAATTTCTGGGCTGAAACCACTCTTCCAGGGACAGATAGGCTGCTCAAAGCTCCCTCTCTCACAGTGAACAGAGAAACTTCCTTCTATCAAAGTAAGGTATGGGCAAACATAGAAACTTGTAACACAGCCCTGAATTCAGCACTAACCTGAAAAATGGATTATACTAGCTTAGAAAGGTGGGAAAACAAGTTTTTTTTTTTTGTTTTTTTTTTCAGAAAATAAAGCAGATACAATAAAACACACTTTAAATGCACAGAAATGGCTATCACACTTGAGTGTGTAGCCTACAACAGTTAAACAGGTAATTTAAACATAAAAACGACTTTGTTAAAGTGCAGGCAGTAAAATAAGTACAATATGTAGCTAAAACAAGCTTTTTAAATCACAGTAACCCTAGAAAATCAGTGTTTTAGGTGGAATTAGCTAAAATCAGCAATAAAATGCAGAAAAATTATACTTAATCACTATAAAGTCTCTCTTTTGTCTCTCTGTTGCTGTAGAACTCTGCAGGGCACCAGGCAGGAGCTTACTGAGCTGTATACTGAAATAAATATTATATATATATATATATATATATATATATATATAATTTAATAAATTCAGGAAGGTGTATCAAAGAATGTATGTATGCCTCTTGTTTTGTGCGCAAAAGATTCTGATTTTAAAACAGCCCAAAGGTAATCTCTATCCACCACTGGCCAGATGAATTTTCTTTGGATATGGTGTGGGTTTTAATGCTGTTTCAATTAATGTGAGTTTCAAGGGCAGAGAAGTTTTAATGCCAAGTCTATTTTCATTGTGAGACAGTATTGCTTTGTTTAGCAGATATCTGTTAGTGTTTGTGCATTGTGCTATAAATGTAAAAAAATAAAATCCAGAAATGCAACTTGGATTTAAGGATGGGCAATAGAAAATGTGCTCCAGGATTGCCCCTCATGCCACTAATGGATAGAGGCAGTTCCTAAATGCTGCATCTCTTATATGGGTCCCCTCAAATTATCTATGGAATTATCACAATTATTCTCACTAGGGCTAATATACAATTATCAGCCATGGGATAGGTAAGACCAATCAGAAAATGTTAATTCAATAATCAAGCAGCAAAAGGGAATTGGCTAAGCTTAAAAAGTCCTCCAAGTGAATCTATGGTGTGGTAGTAAATAGTTATAAAAAATTGCCCTTTTTAGATAACTAAGTGCCCCTCTCACCCTCCAACCCCCCCCCCCCCAGTCTTCAACAGCTTGCAGTGCCTTTGCCCTCATCCATAAATGTGATAGTACTTGGAAAGCCTGGACTAAGACAAAACAACATCCCCTGTTCCAAAAGTACAAAGAACATCAGAACCTTGTCAAAAAACTTGTCAGCAATGACAAAAAGTCCTATTATAACTCTCCCCAGATTAATAGCATAACCAATCTATGGAAATTCTGCACTACCTTAAATAAAATTCTCAGTCCCGGATGCCCTTCTAATCCCTCCCCTTTCCCAAATAACACTCCTCTAGAAACTGCTACCCTTCTCAACAGACATTTCATTGACACTGTCCAGAAACTTACACCCTCCAACTTCAACACAATCACCTCCTCTACCCCTCCCAACCCTGAAAACAATAACCTTTTCTCCTTTCAACCAGTTCCATTTTCCTACACTAAATCACTCCTACTGAAGCTCATACCTTGCTCTCCCTCCTCAGAGAATTTCCCACCCACTTTCCTGAAATTAGCTGCTGAGCCCATAGCCTATTCTGTATCCCTGTTAATCAACAGATCTTTTCAGGAAGCGACAGTGCCAGAGATTTGGAAATCCTTCTTCACCATCTACCTGCATAAAGGGAGGAATTCAACTGACCCCTCAAACATTCAACAAATTGCTATCCTCTCTCCTCTCTCTAAAATACTTGAAAAATGTATACACACACAACTCCTAAATTATTTCCTCCAGCAGAACCTTCTCACACCCACTCAACATGGCTTCTACCTTAACAGCACTACTACAGCCCTCCTGTCATTTACACATACAATAGATGAGGCCTGTGATAAAAACCACCTCATATCCTGTCTTTTCCTCAACCTCTCCAAAGTCTTTGACACTGTCTCTCATCCCTTACTTGTAATTAAACTCACAAATCTCAATCTATCTGCTTCCACCTTAGCCTTTTTCTCTAGCTACCTGTCTCATAGACAACAATCTGTTCAATGGCTGTCCTCCTGCTCACCCTACCTCCCAGTGACAAGTAGAGTACCCCAAGGTTCTATCTTGGGTCCCCTTCTGTTCAACATCTTTAATAATGAACTCCATACTTCCTGAAAACAGTCTGCTCTAATTCAATATGCTGATGACTCTACTCTTATCTGCACTTCCAGCAATATCTCTGACCTTCACACTCTTACACAGGACACTTTTCTTTCCATTGAAAATTGGTTGTTTGATAATTTATGCATCCTGAACCCCCCAAAAAAACACTCCAGCTATTCCTCCCTTGTTCTCTCTCTCACCTTAAGTTGACCTTTTTCACCACATTCTCCAGTAGCACCACCATATAACCCGACTCCCACACAAAGCTTCTAGGTGCCATCATTGATGATGAACTTAAATTTAACATGCATATCCTTCAAAGTATTAAAAAAATCACCAAAAATTAGGTATGCTCTATCGAAACCATAAATTCTTAACCTCTAATGCTAGACTTTTCCTTGCACAGGCTCTTCATCTCCCATCCCTTCTCTATGCCACCTCCAATCCTAACTAACATCCAGTCCACTACCCTGGCCAAACTCCAACAAACTTATTGCAAATAACAAGATTTTCACAAATTTCCCATATAACTCACACCATTGCCTTGCACTAAACTCTCTACAATGGCTTGAACTTCCACAACAACTCCTTCTATCTCAATTTCAAACAACTCACACCATACTACACAAACCATCCTCCTGCCCTACTCTTTCCTCCTTAGTAGCCACCTATACTCTCACTCGCACACTCCGCACCTCTAACCAGCAACTAATAGATATCTACCAACCAAAGAAAACTATTGGCAAACTACTGTATAAATCCACTGTATTCCAAGCTTGGAATAAACTTCCATCACACATACGCTCCATTACACACCCTATACTCTTTAAGAAAGAACTCAGACTTTACTTAACACAAGAAGTTGTACTTGTCATGACCCTCCCTGACTCCACTACTATCCTCTATCCTAACCTTCTACAATGTTTCCCTCATATTGCCTTAGCATCTTTTTCTACCTGCTGATACCCCTTCCACCCTATACATGCACTCTCATCACGCACGCCTCACAAGTTGTACTGTCCTAAAATACTACTTCTTATTATTCACAGTACTCCACCACTTCAAAACTGTTATTGATACCATAAAAACATATTGTGTAAATTTCTACTGATTTGATCTACCATACTCTTTTTCTTACCTTATCACTGTGAATTTCTATGTAATTGCTTGGTGAACTGCATATTTTATGTATTATAAACTGAATTTTTTGCATTTTAAACTAAAATTTTATGTGTCGTATACTGTCTGTAGCTGGAACTTTTCTCCTCTGGTCTCTACGGAAAATGTCAATAAATAAATAAATCATGGACTACAGTCATTCAGCATAAGGGAAACATATATATCCGTAGTACTCTTATATACATATATATGTGTATATAAATACATATACATATATATATATATATATATATATATATATATATATATATATATATATATAGTGTACATGCATTTGGGAATACGGCCAATTGCCGAACATGAAAATGCTGACTGCAGACCACCAGGACTGCAGAATGTCAAAGCTATGGCTGTGGAACCCGAGAATATCGAACACCGGCCAGGACACTATACCCCCCTCTCGACCCATGGTAGCACTTGTTGCAGTGGGAGTGCGATCTAGAAATTTGAATTCGATGTTGCGTGCCACATTTGACTGCACAACCAATTGGATGTAAACCTATATATACATATATATATATATATATATATATATATATATATATATATATATATGTATATAAACAACCTCTTACTGCAAGACTCCCTACTAAGTCCAACAAACATTTTCATAAAACACTGCTGCACAATCTTGGCAGTCTGTTAACAATGGGCAGACATACATAACTCTCAACTGTACAGATTTCCACAGAATGTCCAGGTTATGGGACCATATTTATGGCCACTGCCACATACCAATTCCAGGAGTCTGCTAAGTCACTAGGATGTTATCTGGAGTGCAGTCATTAAATAATTATATGCCATACCTCTGAATCTCTTACTGCAAGACATCTGGACAAAGCATGAGATACTCTGGGGACAAGGGGACGAAAAGAGGGACATATCTCACATAATGATGTTACAAACGTAAACAGTTGCTGGTGTTACAGGGTTTGTTGTAGCATAACATCCTTGAAGGATATGATGTCTGAAGCACTAATGGATGTCAACATTTACTGGCTGCAATCCTCACATTATCCTACTGATTTCCCAAAAACAGAAATTGTCTGAGGAACAGACCAAACATAACAGGCAAACCTATGGGCAGTCTGTGGGCATCTGGACAGTGGAGAGGTATGTCAGAGACATATCACTGTCAGATATCAAGTCACGCAGAAAATGGATATCCAGACAAACCCTGTTAATCTATCAATCCTCTATGTGTATAACTGCAATACTTACTTACAATCTGTGCCCAATTCTGGAGCATTGTCCCTCATGTTATTAAGCTATCTCCCCATGTTTTGTCCTGAGAGGTATTGCCACCTACTATCTGTGAGGCTGTAGCCCTCACACCTCCATAATGTCATCTACACAGGCAAGGAAAAAGGGCTAGGCCCACATGAAGGAATTAATTATAGCACTGTATTGCTATTGCATTGGCTAATGGAAAGAGAACATCGCTGCTCGGGATGCAAGTAGCAAGTGGGAGACACCAATTGCTGTGCAGGCCATCACCTGCTCATGAGCATTGCCTACAATTGGCAAGATGCTGCCTATGCAACACAGGTCTGAACCAATCTACACAAAGACAGACTGTGACTACACAAACCTAAACATTTTCATTATTCTGAGGAAACTCTTCAGCACTATAACAGGTATGTCACTCATGTGAGCTTGTAATGGAATGCAGAAGGGGGATGCATTAATGTGAAATAGGAAGTTAAACACTAGGTCACAACAAGACCTGCTGGACTCACATGCTGCTGTCCAGCACCTATGGCCATTCCTGCTTGCCCTGTCTGCAGTGACATGGATCACATCCGTGGCTCCTGAGTCACCCCAGCAAAGGTCAACTCATGTATGATTACTACTGGAGTGGCTGTTGTCCAATACTGAGTGTGACACTGCTAGGCCAGATACCTGGGATGTTGTAAATAGTCATATATCACCTGTGATTGCTACTATGATACATATGCTTGTCTTACAAATGTAAGAGACTTATATAGGGTATGTGCACAGTACACAACAGGTGGAGAAGTGTGTGTTGAACCGTATTGTTATATACTGAACCCATACCTGACAACTGTCTGGAGTTTTGCAGACTGACCAGATATCTGCCTCACATTTGTAGTCAGTGCCTTATACAGTTGTGTATTGTGTGGTGCATCACTGGCAACTGATTAAAGACTGAAGCTGTAACATAGTAGCATACATTTGATTGTCAGATGTCATATCTTGTGGAGTAGACCTGTGAATGTGACACCGGCTTTGCTGGCAACTAAGTGTATTTCAGCTAGATTCATAAAGCGACACTGTTTTCCTGCCTTTGCCCACCAGTGATGTGTGCCTTTGTGCAGATGTCTTGCGCTAACAGGAGCTAGGTGTCTTAGCATTAAACCCATGTCAATGCAAGTGCACCTTGTCCTGTGGGATGCCAACATTTGTGCTGTCACTGACACCTGCTTTGCATCTGTGGAGAATACACTAAGCTTGCCAAGTTACTCATCCCCTCATACAGTTAGACCCCAAATGAAGGGCTGCAAACACACAGAAGGTGGAGTGTTAAACATTATCATACATATACACACCTCCAGGCTGGCCAAACAGTATGATGCATGGGAAACATTCCAAGTGCAGTTAACAGTTGACAAAATACCTACTCAAATCATAGATAGCTACAGGCCTCCAACCATGACTATGGACACCCACCACACCTAATGGGGCTTGATGGAATTTGTCAGGATTCAATCATCTACTCTGCTCCTGGGTGACTTCAACTACCCAACCATGGTGTGCATGACCTATGCCACCTGAACATGAATGCACAGAGATTCCTTGGCTTTGACAATGGCAATACAGTGGATCAGCTGGTCAACACTCCTACGACAGGTGGAAATATCCTGTACCTGGTCCTAACCAACATGAGGAGCCACTGTAGCACTCCTACAGTGTCATCCTCTTTGGTAAGATCTGACCACATAGCCATCACTGTTCAGTTCACCATCACCCCTGCCCCTCTCCTCTTTGTCAGGGTCAAACAAAATGAACTTTACACAAATGACTATAGCTCTCCTCAGAGCAGGTAGAAGTAGCTTTACAGCCAACTTCCAATCATTTGCAACTGGCAGTAGTGTACAAGGCCACACCACAATACTGTGTGAGTACCTACATAGCTGTATGGACTCATCAATACCTGCTGGTGTCCCTAGTCATAACATCCTTGATATTGCCTTCCATGCCCTTGCAGAGCAGGCTAGTTAGGCTAATGTGAATATGACTGGCTGGTCATCTCCCTCAAGGTAGGGTAAATGTCCATGATGGACAGCAGCAATGCACAAATACCATAATAGGTGGAAATAATTGTTGGACAGGACCAAGAAGGAACAAGTGCCTCCCTTACTGGAAGCAATATCACCTTGGTCTGCACAAGCAAATAAGGCCACAGGTGAATTACCTTAAGGCTATCTTTGAGTGCAAATTGGACACATCCACCAAGGCCAATCACTAGGCCTTCCACACATATGTCTGCAATCCCAGAGGCAACACACAAATCTACTCTGTAGTGGTGGTCAATAACACCACATACACATATGGCATAGATATAGGCAACCTGCTGCAGACAGGTGAATTGTAAACATCATCCCCCATCTCCCCACTGGAACACATGTGCATGCACAGCACCTGCCCTCCTCCCCTTATTATCAGGAAGCAGATCCATAATGCTCTCTCAAAGGCAAGAAGTCTCCATAGGCATAATACCATCCCTGGACGCATCCTACATGAACTCAGGCATGAGCTTTCAGATCCATTACACACTATAGTCAACCAAAGCCTGAGCACTGGTGTCATCCCATCTGCACAGAGGACAGCCACTGTCATCACTATGCACAAAGGCGGAGCAATCTACCAAACCAGCCAGTCATATTCACATCAGCCTAACTAGCCTGCTCTGCAAGGGCATGGAAGGCAATATCAAGGATGTTATGATTAGGGACATTGGCAACCTCAAAATGCCTGAGCCCACACAGTGTGGTATTGTCAAAGGGAGATCAGGTCTGTTAAACCTGGTTGACTTTTCTGAAGTGGTCAACAAACGCAAGGATGAGGGGAAGATGGTGAAGAGTGCCTACCACCACCTAGCCCAATTCTCTCACAATAATCCCCAGGTGGCCAGGATACACACGCCTACACAGCTAGGCATCAATCTGCATGTTACCAGATGGGTAGCTAACTGGCTCATTGATAGTACCCACTCTGTCAAAGCAGTGGAACCCACCTCTAGTAGTAGAGTCTTCCAAAACAGTGTACTCCAAGGACCGGTCTGGGGGCCTCTACTGTTTGAGATATAAGTATCTGAGGTACAGGACAAAAGCAGTGGTCTGTGGCTGACCAGATTTCCAGATACGTGCAAGCTGGCCACTGTCTTACATTCCCCTACTGATGTGAGCATCCCCCAAGAGGCCCTCACTCAATTAATGACTGGTGCAAGAAGTATTTCCGCAAACTGAATGCCAGTTGATGCATCATTCTCCCTGCCGTGGCAGATGTCATCCACACTAATTATGACAGTAATAATGTACTCAACATGCAATCAGGTGTGAGGCGAATTGTGCACCAAGGTTGTTAGTAACCTGACAGTTTCCTACAGTGTGGGCACCATTGTACGGAAGGCTGTCTACATGGCCCACCTCACAAACAGGGGTATGTCATCCAGGAACCAGGAGGCCACAACATCCCTGTACTCCACCCTTATCAGATGTATTACCAAGTACAATGGCTCCTTTGGTATGTACCTTGCCAAGCAAACGCAGCAGTTGCAGAGACCACAGAGGTTCCTGACCAGGCAAATCCAGGGACTGCAACACCTATCCTATACAGGTAGGCTGAAAGCCCTGTCCCTGTACTCAGTCTTATACAGACTAATCATAGGTAACCTGTGTCTAGCATACAAGGCCATTTCCATAGGTTCATAGGTTGATGGATTGGCACTAAGCTAACTGCCCTTGCGAGCCATATTAAGCCTAGCCGAGTATCCCTTCTGAGACTCAAACCCTGCACCTTGTGTTTGTAAGGAAAACACCTTCACCATTAGGCCACCCTCCCAACCCTCCCACCCAAACCAGCCTTGATGGCATTTCTGCATTTCTGTAAGACAAATCCCACTCATGTATCAAGCATGCAAGACCCTCACCTGGTCTGTGACATGTATAGTACTTGTTGTGGGGTAGTGTGGTGTCCCACACAATACATTGTCTGTAAAATACACTCCCTCCCCATGTCTAGCAGATTATGTGTATAGCCCTATTGAAGAAAAAACTGGACAACTGCATGGGAAATGGAGGAGGCACCACTGCAATCCCACTTGTGTCCCAGATGGACAGAGGAAACAGGTGCTGGTTTTGAAGCGGCATGGGCGAAAGTCTGGGCCAAGCTTATGAGGGCATCAGGGCCAATAGCCTGGTATCACCTTATGAAGCTATGCACCTTATACTTTACATGTTTCCTGTATGTATTGCAGAATGTCCTGCAATGTTGTCTGAAATGAATCTCTGTGAGTCTGAAGTGTGTAGGTACAGCAGTGATAGTGTATAGTCCTGTTCCTTCATCAGTTATCATCACATATCATTGCACCTTGTCAGTGTGTGTGGTCTGTATAGCAGTAAGTCAGCTCTTACAGTACTTGCATAAGCACTTGATGACACTGTATAGCTCACTCCAATAATCTTGGTCTTGGCCACAATTACCATTCTGCTACTAGACCCATCACACAGTAGGGTTTGTCACCCTTTGTTGTGGACCTTACAGTAGCAGTGGAAGAGATGGATTGTGGCAGGCAGAACTACCGTAATGGACCATAGGTGTCACAGCTGTGCCAGACTATACCAGGAATGTGTGTGTGTGTGTGTGTGTGTGTGTGTGTGTGTGTGTGTGTGTGTGTGTGTGAGGGTGTGTGTGTGTATCAGTAAACATAATATTGTAGGGCATTAATTAACATATGTTGTCTTCCACTGTGTAAAACCAAGTTCCAAAGGAATCCACCACACAGAAGGTCACAGCAAAGTGTTTATTTAGCGCTTTCATCAGCTTATAGTGAATAACTTCTTCAGAATAAAATCAAAGTACACTGAATACTGTTTAAAACTTTTTAAGCAATATGCACATGACACAGCACAACCAATAGCATTGAGCTAACAATTCAATAAACAGTGAAACTATTAAGTTAAAAAAACCCTCCCCAAAAAAAGTCACTGAACTATTGTTAAATTAGATTAAGTAAGAACGCAGTTTCATATAACAAGCTATACTAAAACAGTCATTAATGCCAGATGGTATATGAGCATTAAGTTTTATTTGCCAGTAAAGCTCCTTGAATTCCAATAAATCTGCCCATGGACCACCATGTATATCTTTTTTTAGCCCTTCCAAAACTACAAATTTGAAGTCATGTGTGGGAAAATTCTCCAAGTGTTAGTATAGAGCATTGTTGATGTTTTTATTTCTGATGTCTCTGGCATGTTCATATATTCTCTCCTTTAATATTCTTTTGTTTTTACCTGCATTGTTTTTATCACTTTTAATACTATAATAACATTCTCTTATTCAAACACATAAGGCTCAAGTGGTCATTCCTATGTGAAAAGCTGTGCATTTAGCACACACTCCAATGTACATCAAAACCCTGCTGTTGCAATTGTAAAAATCTGGTACTGGAATGGTGTATGATAAATGATTCAAACTAATAAAAGGTCCTTCCAATATATATCTACATACATTAAAATGGCCACATTTGAGCATACCTGTGTTCTTACTACTCAGAACACTTGCATATATCATTTTATGTTTGTCTCTGTTTAAAATTGTTTTCAAATTATATTGATTTTTATGAACAAATTGAGGTCTGGATCCAACAGTCTTATATAACTTACTATTTCCTTCTAAAATGCTCAAGTTGCTCTTAATAATCTCTTTAATATGGCCACTATCCACTGTCATATCTAAATTACACACAATACTATGATCTGAATTGGACCCCTTATTGTTGTTAGAGTGATTCATACTACAAAAGGGAACTTCTAAAATAGCTGGATAGTGTGTTTGTCTCCTGCCCATTACAAATGCAGCTTGTTCCCTTAGACCCCTTTCATCATATCCCCTAGCAATGAACAATGAGATGATAAATTCAATTTCTTGAATTAAATGTTCAACCTCACTAGTCATTCGACAGGCTCGAATTAATTGTCCCTTAGATATATTGTCTTTCATGAACCATGGATGTGAGCTAGAGTAATGTAAATAACTGTTGGTAAAGGTGTTTTTGAGATGTATATTACTGACAAGTTTATCTTTGTCGGTGTTCCATTTCAAATTCACATCTAAGAAATTAACTGTAGCTCCTGCATCACCTAAGGTGAATTGTAAAAATCCAGACTTGGAGTTTAAATTCTTGATAAATTCTTGTACAGTATTATCATCTCCTTTATATAACAAAAAACAGGTCATCCAGAAATCTTTTAAAAAAGTTCTCAGAAAGGAATCTAGTATTATAGTCTCCCTCCCACTAGGACGTGTAGTGGTTGTGAATGTCCTAAAACTGTTTCATATACAAAGAAACACAAGCACACACACACACACACACACACACACACACACACACACACACACACACACACACACACACACACACACACACACACAAACTTACTTAAATGTGCCAATACTGGGATTAGACCTCTTACCTATCTAGTTATTTGTACTAAAGTGTTATGCAGTTATCACATGCGCTACAAAGTTTATAGGGCTGATAAGTGCCCAAAGGTGCTTCTAAGGTGAATGACATCAGCTGAACTGCTACAGTAGGGCACTGGCATATGTACTGGATGGGAAAGTCCTCAAAATACTTCAGCCTACAAACTTACACACACATTTGTCAGAACTAGGAATATAACCACAGCCTATCTAGTTATTTGTACTATAGTGGAACTCAGTCATCACATATGCTACACAGATTATAAGGTTGACAAGTGTACAAAGGTACTTCTAAGGTGACTGACATCAGCAGGACTGCTAAAGTAGGGCACTGGGAAGTGTTGTGGGTGGGGAAATCCTCAAAATACTTCAGCCTGCAAACATACACACATACACACACACACACACACACACACACACACACACACACACACACACACACACACACACACACACACACACACACACACACACGCACACACTTGCCAGAAATGGGAACCCCCCCCACCTATCTACTTATTTGTACTATACTGTTACACAGCTGTTGCACATGCAATGGAGCTTATAGGGCTGGCGCTGTGCAAAGGTACTTCTAAGGAGACTGACATCAGCAGGACTGCTAAAGTGGGGCACTGGGAAGTGTACTGTGTGGGAATGGCCTAAAACTGTTTCACCTACAAACAAACAAACACACACACTTGCCAGGACTGAGACTAGAACCCCTACCTATCGAGTTATGTGTACTATAATGTTACACAGTTATCGCATGCGCTACAGAGCTTATAGAGCTGACAGGTGTCCAATGGCATTTCTAATGTGAATGACAGCAGCAGATATTGTGATGTAATGCAAAGGGAAGTGTACTGAGTGGGAACAGCCACACACACACACACACACACACACACACACACACACACACACACACACACACACACACACACACACACACACACACACAAAGGCAGGTAATGTGATATTATAACATCCACCTCAGTACTATTACACAACGGAGCTCACCTTCATGCTGGCATGTACGACTGGTTATGACCGGTATGTCACTGTCTGCAGCAGGACATCACTTTATGCCATTCAGAGTATCCATGTGTGTGACTCACTCTTTGTGTGTCCCCTGTGTCTCTCTCTCTAGCACTGTCTGTCTCTCTGTCTTCCTCATGTGTATGTGTGTGTATGCTTGACATATTATCTCTTGCCCATATATATATATCTGTGTATCGCATGCAACAGATGCAGATATATCACATATGGGCCACCTACAGCTAGCTGAGGGTAATTCTGTCTGATGAGTGTGTGCAGGGACAGTTAAGGTGTACCTAGTTGTCTGTATGCAAAGACATATATGCACAATACAGTTATATAGGCTGATGTGGGTTCCAACATAGCCTGTGATATCTAAGTGTAGGAGCATGTCCAGTATGACCTTCTATAGTGAGAGTGAGACTCCATTCCAGATAGTTGTACTCCGATCTGGGGTTTTGTGTGCTACAGCCATACCTCTCAAAAGTAAACAGGACTTTCCCAGAGGTACTGGATTTGTTTTAACAGGCATTTTCTGACATATCTGAAGTCTGACACTGCAATGTATTGTGTCATTACCTACAGACAGACATCCTCAGATCATCATAGTGCTTTACCAGAGGAATACAAGATTTATGATGCACAGACCAGTATTATGGGACCAACTATATACATTCTTGTCCAAAAAGGCCATTTGAGAGGTGTGGCTACAGCCGGTTGACTGATGAAGCTCTGTAAACAGTCCAGCAACTTGGTGATATACTGACTGGGGATCTCCTGCTTGTGTGGTATTAGTTGAAAAGTCATATCCTGGTGTGGCCATACCTCTCAACTGTACATTTTTTGGCAGATTGTCCAAGTGTTTGTCTAGCAGTTTCATCAAGTCTACATGAACTTGTGTTTTTATGGCAAGTTAGTTGCATATAATTGAAGAGTGACGTTACAAAACAATGACATACAATAGTGTTTCAGACTTCATAACCTTAAGACAATTCCTGCTAATGCATAACCCCTTATTCTACCAACTTTTTCAGTATGTAAGGGCAATATTTACAACATGTGCCTATCATTGAGCCTTTGTCCCACTTTTATTTATGACCTTGTTCAGATGTCTTGCTGTTAGAGGTTGGGAGGTATGGGTGTGGGTACAGAGTGCATTCTACCATGCAGAAATGTCCATTACATGTGTAGTATATTCCACATAGCACTGTGACTTCCAGGTTTGTCAGTGGCAGAGCAGTGTAGAGTAATGTGGTGAACCACTGACAGACAGTTGTGTATAGGTTGATAGGTTGCTATGACATTATAGGGTATTGGCCCTGGAGCCCTTATAACCCTCACAGATGTTACAACATGTTAGCACACAGAGCCCCTGTCTAGCAGGGACACAGGTGGGATCACAGGACTGTATTTTGTGTTTCCTTATACAGGGAGCACATCACTAGGGGTATTAAGGCACTTGGCTTGCTGTTGACAGGGAGTGTATTCTACAGATGGGGGAGTGTGTGGTATACATATGGTACTGATATCACAGCCAAGCTGATGATGCACCTACAGGTTGATGGAGTGGGCCTTGCTTTCCAGATGCACAACAGTCCCATCAAGGCACGGTCTGTATTGCTTTGTAATCCAGACAGGGGTCACCTCAGAAGAGTCTGTATGGAATGGAGTAGAGGGACAGTGCTGTTAGCCTATCTGTGTAGGGTCAGTTTTCAGGGTTAGTGGTAAGGCCTTCGTGTTTGCAAGACCCTGGTGTGTGGAGTCTATTTGGTCTGTGGTGTATAGGTTTGTGGAGTTCTCATGTGATTTTGCCTCTGTGGTGTCCATTGTTTGGCTTTTGTTTTGTTGTGGACCTCCACTTACATGGGGCTGTGTTGTGTATTTGCAGGTGCTGTTTACTGACTCCATACACTGCATGGCACCTATGTTACTGCACAATCTGTTCTGGTGTGTACATTTTCCATTTGTCTGGCCAGTGGTTCCCCATCTCCTTATGTGTGTCTCTTTCTGTAGTTCAGTCACAGGCTTTGACCACAGTGGTTGCTGTTTTGTATTTGTAATTTTGATGTGGGCAGAGTACATGCCGTTACATGGAACACAGGGCTGTGGACTTCACAACTCTGAGTGTATCTATTTAGCAAGTTGTCCATCACTGCACCATTCCATTTTCTGTGGTCCTTAGATGGTTTCTGTTGCTATATGTTATTATGAGGCTACATGTGGGCCTGGTTGTCATACCATCACAGACTGACATCTGGACAGCCCAAATATAATAGTCAGGCAAAAGCCCACACATAGGGATAGGGTGTTAATAATGTTCTGCCAAGCATAGACAGTTGGGAGACCGGTTTGGTAATTGTCTGTTTGCTCTTATGGGTTTGAAGTCTGCTTCCCCACTGTCTGCTATTACTGTTTTGACATGACCCTTTCTTGTTTTGTAAATAGTTGGCAGGCAAATGCAATGTTAGGACAAGCAGAACATATATACAAGGTATACTTTTGCTCCTTCTGTGAAAACCTATGTCATTCTAGGGGTATGGCTGTTGGCCAGTGACATGTTGTCAGTGCTGACACAGAAAGGTGGCAGCCTTTCATACACTGGCAGTACACTGACCTTCAGGTACCTGCTGTCCTACTAGGCACCATATCTCTCATATTCTGAGAGCCAGACACAAGCCATAAGTAATTGGGGGACAAAGGCTTAAGTATAGGGACTATTTTTAAGTATTGGCCTTACAAACCTAGAAAGGTGATTCAGTAACAGGTTTTGCATTAGCATGCATGTTTCTATAGGGTATGAATTCTGAAACTACAATCTGTCATTATTTTCTGACCTTAGTCTTGCATGAGTTGCCAATGAATTGCCAGACAACCACTATTTCATGTTATACAGACCACAATAATGATGCAAACCTCTGGATATTCTGCAATAGGTCTGTACAGTTGAGAGGTATGGTAAGCATTGTGTAGGTTATTCCAGGCTGTGTACTGTCCGTATGTGTGCCCCCCTGTCCATGACCTGTACAGCTTTCCTGCATTAACAGATATTGACATCTGGACAGTGGGTACAACTCCTACCGTAGGTGTAGCTGACATGCAGAATAGCTGGCACTGCAGTTCTTGGAACATGGCCCTGTCAAAGACAGCAATGTACCTAGGCCACTATGACACAGCAGCCGTTAGTAAGTGCTGGCCACATCCTGACAGTATTAACCACACATATACATAGCTCATTGACCCCTGCATATTGTGGACATGCAACAAGTTATCATGTTGATTGGGACAGCTCTGGCAATGCATGCTCTGCTGCTATTTCCCTGCAAACATAGATGCTACTGCATTTCTATGGAAATATGGGTGTGGTAGGACACACCTGTCAACTGTACACATTTGCACAGACTGTGCTAATATTTGCTTTACATTTTGGTTCCATTTAGCATAGTATTGTGCCCTGTGCTGGTGACTAGAGGCATATCACATAAGACCACAGGTCACACTGCCATGGCATACATTTGAGTTTCAGACTTCTTACCCTTCAGAGCCTTACTCCAACTGCAAGACTGGCTGTGCTATCACTGTGCAAGTCTGTAGGGGGGTATTTCATCATTGTTGCCATTTGTGAGCCTTTGCCTGACATTTCTTTATGGTTTTCTGCAGCTGACTTGCTGGGTCAGGCTGAGGGGTGAGTATGGGACCACCCATACTGGCATCCATGACCCCCAGTTAGTTGGCCCTCCACATATGCTGCAGTGGGATTTGTCACCTTGGGTACTACTGCATAGTGTGGGGAATCCAGTATTGGCAAACATTTCCTGGTGTCCTGCATAGCTGTCACTTATCTGTTGCTATCCCAGTAGGCCACCCCATTCCCTTGCATGCATGCAGTAATACCATAGATATGCTAACAGAACATATTAATCCATTCATTTATTGTTAAGAATACTGGCTTACCTTATTCCTGCTGCAGTTGTGAGGATGTTGCTTGAGGGCTGCCTATGTCAGATGCATGCTGTACACTGTGTGTGCGAGTTGGAGAGAGGTGTCAGTCCCTGGGTCCCTACAGTGTCAGTGTGTGTGCTATGCATTGCATCTTTGCCAAGGCCAGGGCATACTGGGCATACTGGGCACGCCTCCATCTGCCTACAGGAACAGGCTCAGGGGGTTTCTCCTCCGAGTCCCTCTGTGCCTGTGGGGACCTTGGCAATGGTGGGGGGCTGTGTGGCCCTTCCCCATGCTGTTCCTGCTGCAGCTGTTTCCACAGGATCATATTGTATAGCATGGCACATACTATGAACATGTGTGCGCATGTGGCTGGAGAGTACTTCAAGGATCCACCAGATACGTCAATGCAGCAGAACCATGACTTGACCATCCCAAATGCATGCTTTATAATGATCCTGGTTTGTGCTTGTGCCTCATTATGGCATTCTTGAGTGGGTGCGTGTGCATTTCTGATGGGTGTCGTCATTCACGGCTCCACTGCATAGCCAGCATCCCCCACCAAATGGCCATACAGGATGTCCCCCCTGGCAAATCCCTGACACAGCTGTGAGGAATGCCAGAAGTGGGATTTGTGATAGCTTCCAGGGTTGCCAGCACACACATTCATGATAATGCCCTGGGCATTGCACACGACCTGGCAGTTGGAGTGAAAGCCCTTGTGGTTTAGGTAGACCCTTTCCTTCTCACTAGGTGGTGCTTTGATGTGGATATGCATACAATCTGTGGCACCCAGTACCTCCGGTTAGTCTGCAACATGGTGGAAGGGGTGCATATTGCTGGTCCACTCCTCACGGATGCTAGGGAAGTAAATGTGCTCACTGGCATGTGGTAGCATGGCATCCAGGAACTGGTGGAGTACCCTGGATTCAGATGCCTGTGAGATCCCCATGATGTCGCCAGTAGGTCTTTGGAAAGTACCTGTAGCTAGTATTCTTAAGGCTACACATACCTTGGTATTCACTGGGATGGGTTCCCCTCTGTTGGCTCTGGGTCTGAAATGAAGTTGGCTCAGCTCAATGAGTTGTTGAAGTATGTCCCTGTCCACCCTGTAGCACTCTACTATCTTCAGATCATGTAGCCCCTGGTAGGTTACCCTGGGTCTGAACACTCTTCTCTTCCCCGCACAGCCCTCAGCCTCTAGCACATACTGATGTATTAAAGTGACACCAGCACCTAACATTTTGTTGGTTAAAATTCCCCCAAGTGTGTACACTAATGGTGCAGAGTTTGTGGGAAGAACAGACTGACAGATTTTTGCATAGTTTATACTGTTGTGCTGCAGATGCTACCTGTATGATTGGCTGACTATTATGCATTCCACCTGCCAGCTATGTTATTTGTAATTGATAGCTTTTATTCTGCTATTTCTCATTTTTTAAATTTTTTTTACCTTCCCATTTCCACCCCCTTCTAAGCTCCAGGGCACACCGTGCAAACCCGCTGCCAAAAAGTAAACAGTTCTGCTATTTCTGTTTTTTTTTTTTAAGACCTGGTGCATGCCGCGCAAACCTGACTAGCTAAAGTAAACACTTTTAAGCAGAAATGGCCCTCACCTGGACATGAACACACTCTTCATTTCATGGAATAAGTGAATACACCCTCAGACACACCCTCTTGCTTAGCTGTGCTTAGCTAAGCTCAAATGGAAGCCGTGGAGCTCCAATGTTTTTACACCAAGCATGACACACCTCCTTTTCATGTCAGCTGCTTCTCCTGCTTACACCACTGTCTTATAGCTGTTACATGGTTAGGTGCAGCCAGACAATGGTCTCCCATTTTGTGATTCAGTAAAATTTTCTCATTTGCATACCCCACTGTCTTAGTCCCTTGTTACACCACTACACCAAAGCCTTTCTCCTTAGTAACCAGTGTTACCTGTTATTGTTTGGATTCTGCATGCAAGGTAATGGCAAAATGCAGATTTCACTTAAAATTATCTTTTCACGTTCTTTCATTTTTGGCATGATCTTGTTTGCGCACCGCTGCTCTACGCTTAAACGTCGGAAATCGGCCAAAAAAAAAACTTTGATTTTTATAATTTTGCAACTCTTTTCCATGTCAATGTTCATATTTTGGCCATCAGCATGCCTAATGATTATAATACCTGCTTTACTTTGAGCTGTCATGCCCCCATTTTCATTTTTGCAGAAATGTACAAGGTCAGTAACCGAATACATGCGTTTATATCACGCTATCGAAAGATGAAAATAGCGAATGCTATTTCTCAAACCTCAAATATCTAAACCACATAATATTGAACATTCAGAACAGCAAATTTTTTCCTTGGGAAAAAATTTGCTATTCCGAAACACATACACATAACACAAGCACATCTATAAAACATTAATCCACACACATACACTTATAATCCTACAACTAATCCTACACTAAACTGTACATACACTGCTATCTATCCACTTACCTTAACCCAAACCCTAACCCTATGTTCTGTCACTCTCGCACACTCACCTAACCCATGCCCTAACTCTAACTCACTTAACCCGACCCTAACCCTAATTCACCTAACCCACGCCCTAACCCTAACTCACCTAACCCGTGCCCTAACCCTAACTCACCTAACCCGTGCCCTAATTCTAACAACCACACAATCGCACACTTACCTGAACTCGACCCGTAAATTTCCACCACAGCGCTAAAAATAGCGAAGCCACAGAATTGGCCAACCAAATTCTTTCCCTTGGAAAGAATTTGGTGTTCTGCAGCTTTGCTATTTTTAGCATTCGCTCAAAACAGGTCGATATTAGAACCTTCAAAGTTTTAAAACTTCGATGTTCTGATATACACCCGAATACATTTCTGCAATGGACACTGTTCTGCCATGCATGCCTGCCTGCTTACTGAATCGCTAATTCACCTCATTTGCATGGTTTTCTCCAGCAAATGAGGTAACTAGAATTATTCAGTGGTGTCCATGCCAGAATAGTGCTAGCATGCTCGTGCACATCCCCAGTCTTGTTTACTGAATCGCTCGGTGGCCATATTTAGTGAAGAAGCTGCTGCACTATTATGGCTTGGAAAAAATGCTTTATTGAATCCTTAAGAATATTTTGATAGTTTAAAGCTTATGTCTTTTAACCATTAAAATGGCATTATTTTTTGCAAATTAATTGGGTATTACTGCATATTCCTTTAATTGTGTGTAAATTTGGGGGGCTTGGCTGTCACATGATTTGATTGATGTGATTATATGTTGATTTATGTATTAAGTTTTATCTGATGAAGTTTTAAACTATTAAAACAAAAACACTCATTCAATATAACTTGTGCTGTGAGTATTTTATACTTCTACTTTGAATTAGTGCACTTTGTTGTTGTTTGTGAGTTTTTATGGTCAGAGTCTCTGCAGACCAACATTTGGTTTTTCTCGGTCTGTTTTACTGTTGCCATTTGACAGAGGAGTAAATATACTATATCTAGTACTCCCTAACTTGGGAAAACATTGCACCCCCATTGCCAGTGTCACATCACATCCTGTCTATTGAGGTCAGATTACAAAGTTGTCTCCTATGAAGTAGAAGTCAACCCAGAAAGGTCAGCTAAACCAGTATCAGTTAGTTTGGAACTTTTCTAAGGTGAAGTATATCTTATAAACTGGCAGTTTGTCAAAGTTCAAGGCTCCCTTAACCCCAAGATAACAGCAATCTATGTAGAATTATTCACAGAGTCCCTATACAATCTTGTGAATGGCTGCTTAGAGGTTAAACCAAAGCAAACACTGAAAACAAACCCCACTGGTGGAATCTTCACTAAAACAGGGTATATAATAAAAGAAAAAAAAATCATGGCCAAAATCAGGAAGAGAATCTCCCTTAAAGACATGTGCTCTCTTATGCAACTAAACAAGAAACTTAGAGGTCTAATTAAGTCCAACAACTCTGAGGTAAGGATAGCCTTGTAGGCTAAGGACAGTCCCAAAGCCTTCCTCAGCTATGTCCAGAACCTTAAAGGTAACACACAGCAGTGTGCTAAACTAGTGGAGAATGGTACCATCTCTACCGATCAGAGTGACAAAGCAAATTTACTTGCTAATACCTTCAGCTCAAACTTCACCCCCCCCACCAACTCCATCCAGCTCCTGCAGGTGAAATACCCACCAGCATACTTCTCCCAACTATTAGCAGGGGTAAGTGCTGGCAGCACTCACTAAAAACAAAAACACCACCTCCATGGGTCCGGATAACAATACTGGTTGCTTCTTGAACAGTCTAAAACATAACCTATCTGGACCACTTGAGACACTCTTCAACTGCAGCCTCAAAACAGGCTACATTTAAGTAAATGGAACTGCAGCAGAGATTCTCCTCCTCAAGAGCAGATTATCAACTGACCTCGGGAATTACTGACCAATCAATCGAATGAGCCTAATACACAAAGCCATGGAATTATCATGGAAATGATAAACAAGGTCATTGTCAGCCTACAGATACTGGAACCATCCCAATTTGGCTTTGCTAAGGGAAGATTGTGCCTACTTAACCTTATAGAATTCTTTGAGAGGGCCACCAAGTCAATGAATGAGAGTAAAACAGTGCATATTGCGAATCTTGACCCAAGCAAGGTATTGGATACAATACCTCACCTTGGTATTGTTGAAAATTTGTCCCTACATAATTTTCTGAATTGCCAGCTGACTCACAAACAGGACACAAGATGTCAGAATCATTGAGACCACCTCCTGCTAAAGACCGGTCATCAGCAGAGTACCTCAGGTCTCTATGCCAGCCTGGTTTTGTCTGGCATCTACTTCATGGAAGTCAGGCTAATGTTCAAGGCCTCTGGCTCACCATGTTCACAGATGATGGTAAATTGGGAGCTATTATAGAGTCCCCCAAGACAACAACATCTTGCAAGACTGTTTAACACATACAAATGATTAGTGCCAAAGCTGTGGCCTAAAACTTAATGCTATGAAATGCATTAACAAGCCCTTTGGAAAACTGTCAATTACTCCATTGATAAAATACCACTAAGAGTCGACACGGTAATAAGACATCTGGGAAGATATGTCGACAGAAATCTGGCTTTTAACTAACACATAGCTAACATAGTAAGAAAATGATTCTGTGTCACCCAGCTTATAGGTAAGGGTATTGCATCCAGGTCCAAGGAAGTTATACTACCACTGTACATGGCACTTATCAGACCTAACACGGAGTACAATGCCCCCTTTAGCATTTACCTAAGCAGACACCTGAAACAGTTAGAGCTCCCACAAAGCTTTCTCATCTGGAGAATTCAGGTCATGAGTACCCTGACCAACACTGATGTCCTAAAGTCTCTATCTCTGTATTCAGTCTCCTACATGCTGCTGAGAGGAATCTTTGCTTGGCTTACGGGCTTTCTCAGACATAGCCCTGATGGATCTGTTCTGCATGTACAAAACAAACAGCACCAGAAACATTCGATCCAGACATCTGAACTTCACTCGTAACATAAACAGAATGTGCTGCAAAGACACATATGTGTTCCAAAGGCTTTACGTGTTATGGCTCCCCATCCATGTTAGAGTTCATCCCTGACCCCATTCAAATGAAACCTTGACAATTGGATAAGAAAGCATGAATTTACTGCCAGTTTGACCCCAATATCTCATATGGACAAAGACCATCAAGAAAAAAGTATTACCCTAACTAATACCCAACCAAATAAATCTCTTATTTACCTCCCTACTAACATGCCACCCCAGTATAGACACTCATGATACTTGTGATCAAAATGAGTTTGGGGTGAATGGCTAGGTTTGGAAGGTGGCCGTAGTGGTAGTTAGCATAGTAACAACCTGTAAACCTACATATAAATGAATAAGAATATATACTATATATATATATATATATATATATATATATATATATATATATATATATATATCTACATATGTGTGTGTGTGTGTGTGTGTGTGTGTGTGTGTGTGTGTGTGTGTGTGTGAGTGTGTGTGCATGACCTGAGATTCGACAGTCAGCAAGCAGTCTTAAGGTTGATGACATCAGCAGGCCTTGTAGAAAAGGGCAATGTAGAGGCCAGCAGCTAGTCACAGGGCCATGCCATGGAGTTTATCTGATATTAGATTGTCAGCCAGCACTCTTAAGGTGGATGACATCAGCAGGCCTTGTAGAGGAGGCCAAAGTAGAGGCCAGCAGCTAGTCACATGGCCATGCCATGGAGTTTATCTGACATTAGATTTTCAGCCAGCGCTCTTAAGGTGGAACATCAGCAGGCCTTGTATAGGAGGGCAATGTAGAGGCCAGCAGCCCATCATAGGGCCATGCCATGGAGTTTATCTGATATTAGATTTTCAGCCAGCACTCTTAAGTTGGATGACATCAGCAGGCCTTGTAGAGGAGGGCAAAGTAGAGGCCAGCTGCTAGTCCCATGGCCATGCCATGGAGTTTATCTGATATTAGATTGTCAGCCAGCACTCTTAAGGTGGATGACATCAGCAGGACTTGTAGAGGAGGGCAATGTTGAGTCCAGCAGCTAATCACAGGGCCATGCCATGGAGTTTATCTGATATTAGATTGTCAGCCAGCACTCTTAAGATAAATGACATCAGCAGGCCTTGTAGAGGAGGGCAATGTAGAGGCCAGCAGCTAGTCACAGGGCCATGCCATGGAGTTTATCTGATATTAGATTGTCAGCCAGCACTCTTAAGGTGGATGACATCAGCAGGCCTTGTAGAGGAGGGCAATGTAGAGGCCAGCAGCTAGTCACAGGGCCATGCCATGGAGTTTACCTGATATTAGATTGTCAGCCAGCACTATTAAGGTGGATGACATCAGCAGGCTTTGTAGAGGAGGGCAGTGTAGAGGCCAGAAGCTTGTCACAGGGCCATGGAGTTTATCTGATATTAGATTGTCAGCCAGCACTCTTAAGGTGGATGACATCAGCAGGCCTTGTAGACAAGGGCAATGTAGAGGCCAGCAGCTAGTCACAAGGCCATGCCATGGAGTTTATGTGATATTAGATTGTCTGCCAGCACTCTTAAGGTGGATGACATCAGCAGGCCTTGTAAAGGAGGGCAATGTAGAGGCCAGCGGCTAGTCACAGGGCCATGCCATGAAGTTTATCTGATATTACATTGTCTGCCAGCACTCTTAAGGTGGATGACATCAGCAGGCCTTGTAGAGGAGGCCAAAGTAGAGGCCAGCAGCTAGTCACAGGGCCATGCCATGGAGTTTATCTGATATTAGATTGTCAGCCAGCACTCTTAAGGTGGATGACATCAGCAGGCCTTGTAGAGGAGGGCAATGTAGAGGCCAGCAGCTAGTCACAGGGCCATGCCATGGAGTTTATCTGATATTAGATTGTCAGCCAGCACTCTTAAGGTGGATGACATCAGCAGGACTTGTAGAAGCGGGCAATGTTGATTCCAGCAGCTAGTCACAGGGCCATGGCATGGAGTTTATCTGTTATTAGATTGTCAGCCAGCACTCTTAAGGTAAATGACATCAGCAGGCCTTGTAGAGGAGGGCAATGTAGAGGCCAGCAGCTAGTCACATGTCCATGCCATGAAGTTTATCTGATATTAGATTGTCAGCCAGCACTCTTATGGTGGATGACATCAACAGGCCTTGTAGAGGAGGGCAATGTAGAGACTAGCTGCTAGTCACAGGTCCATGCCATCGAGTTTGTCTGATATTAGATTGTCAGACAGAACTTTTAAGGTGGATGACATCAGCAGGCCTTGTAGAGGAGGGCAATGTAGAGGCCAGCTGTAAGACACAGGGCCATGCCCTGGAGTTTTCTGATATCAGAGTGTCAACCAGCATCTTAAGGTGGATGACATCAGGAGGCCTTGTAGCAAAGGGCAATGTAGAGGCCAGCAGCTAGTCACAGGGCCATGCCATGGAGTTTATCTGATATTAGATTGTCAGCCAACACTATTAAGGTGGATAACATCAACAGGTCTTTTAGAGGAGGGCAATATAGAGGCCAGCAGCTAGTCACAGGGCCATTACATGGAGTTTATCTGATATTAGATTGTCTGCCAGCACTCTTAAGGTGCATGACATCAACAGGCCTTGTAGGGGAGGGCAATGTACAGGCCAGCAGCTAGTCGTAGGGCCATGCCATGGAATTTATTTGATATTAGATTGTCAGCCAGCACTATTAAGGTGGATGACATCAGCAAGCCTTGTAGTGGAGGGCAATGTTGAGGCCAGCAGCTAGTCACTGGCCATAAAATGCATAATCATTGTAGAGAGGTGGCCAATATGGGCATGTCTGTAGTGCTACAAGGGGATATATATATATATATATATATATATATATATATATATATATATACACACACACACACACACACACACACACACACACAGACGGAGTTGGCTGATGTGAGATTAGGTCCCCATATCTGTATACTATTACACACTATAACTCCCATACTTATTGCATGTGGTGCAGGTTATCTCTATTGTATAAGTAATTGAATGTACAGTAGTCTTGGAGTATGCAAACCCGTCTTGTGCTGGACAGCGTCTTTGGCCTGTAGAGTGATATTGCTTGGTACTGTTATTGTAGCTAGTGTCCTAGGAGTGGGATACCTGTTAATATCCTTGCTATGTGTATACAGTTACCAGTATGGCCATATGTGGCTGGCTGCTGTTAGACAGGCAAACATGTGGCCAGGGACAATATGACCTATCCAAGGCATGTGTTGACATCATTGTACATTACAACACCTGCTCACCTGTGTCTGTCTGCAAGGTGACAGTGCACAGGCACAGAGTTCTGTGGGTGAGTGGATTATGCACTGTTGCGGCCTCGGTCTCTTTCCTTTGAACGACTGTTGTGATGTGTACATGCAGATAACCTAAGCATTCTGAGGGTATGTAGTGATATTCTTACATCCCCACACACACACACATATATATATGTGTATATATATATATATATATATATATATATATATATATATATATATATATATATATATATATATATATATATATATATATATTATATATATATATATATATATATATATATATATATATATATATATATATATATTATATGCAATACATACTGATTGATGCACTAATCATGTGTGAGGGTGAGAGGAACAGACAGATATGTATACATAGCTGTCTGTATGTACAGATGTATTTCCACATAGCAGGTCTTTGTGAGGAAGAGGCAACACACTTGCGCTCAAGTTAGCTAAGTGTAGGAGCATACCTGGTGGGACTGTCAGTACTTACAAGGTGACTCCAGGCCCCAGCTACCTTTACCTCGGTCTGGGATTTTGTGTGCTGAAGACATTGGTTGCCGCACCTGTTTCCTCATTACAACACTTCCCTGGCAATTGTCCAAGGTATTCCCCGGCTGTGTGCTTTACTTAGTATGTGACTGGAGTACATAATGTAACACCACACACAGGGTGACAGTCTGCATATCTCTCACTGTACATGTTTTTGCCCCAAATATCTGATCTGCTACTCATACATTTGTGGTGTTCAGGTATGATATTGTATAATGTAGTCACTGAATTGTACTAACTACTGACACATTTAAGTAACGCCCTTTACATCCTGCAGCTATTCTGTTCTGTTTCAACGTGTTGTTATACTACTCACTTTCTAGGTTCAGCAGAGCATGCATAATGTCTGTCCATAGTGTTGGCCCTTTGACCCATCCCCATTCTCTCTGACTTTGTCTAGCTGTCTTCCAGTAACAGATTGAGGGGTATGACAGTCTGTGGGCATACCACCATATGAGTATCTCATATGCAAAAGTTGTGGATACTGCCAGATTCAAACCACCAACACCATCACCCATGCTAATGTCCCTAGCCCAATGAGCCACACCATCCACCAGACAAAGAGGTGCCATTCCTCACACAATCAACAGCATACAGACATACATTGTCACCCCTGTGTTATGTGACACATATGATGTGTGGCCAGTTTCTATGTCACAGTCCTGGAATTGGTTGGCCTGCTGATATATCATTGCAGACTTACAGTTACAGCAGTTGTATGGGAACACTGGTGTAGTGGGGGTGGGGGAAGAACAGCCTAATGGTTAAGGTGTTTACCTTACAAACACAAGGTGCAGGGTTTGAGTCTCACAAGGGATAATTGGCTAGGCTTAAAATGGCTCGCAAGGGTGGTTAGCTTAGTACTAATCTATGAACCTATGAACATGATCTGCTTGCATAGACAATAGTGCAAACATTATGTGACCCCACTGTTTAGCATCTCCCTTGACTGTTGTAGTGAATATTCCAACCATGAGGCCTAGTGAATATTACAGAACACATACTATTGGACTGGGTATCTATAATCCCATGTGGATGTTACATCTCTCCAAACAGCTCACTATATTCCCTTGCATACATGCAGCAGGTCCATACATACAATAGCATATTATAGTACTCCTTACAAGTGATGTGTAGGTGAGTGACTTTCTTTGTGAATGTAGCAGTTGTCAGAACTGTAGTTCAAGGCTGAATCTATCTGATGCATACAGTATACAGCCAATACATGGTTAGGTACAGGTGTACGTGTTGCCTGGTACCATTTTTACTATATGTATGTGAGTCGGAGTAAGGTGTCAGTCCCTAGGATCCTAGGTTGTCAGTGCATGTGCTATGAATTGTCTCTTTGCCAAGGCCAGGGCATACTGACACACCTACGTCTGCCTACAGGGACATCCTCAGGGTGGGTGTGCTGTAGAGACCTAAACAGTGGTTGGGTACTTTGTATTGCTTCCCTTTGCTGACCCTAATGCAGCTGTTTCCGGAGGATCATATTGTGTAGTATGGCACATACTGTGAACATTTGTGCTCATGTGGTTGGAAAGTACTGCAGGGCTTCACCAGATATATCAAGGTACTGGAACTGTGACTTCAGCAGCCCAAACACACACACTATGATGTTCCTAGCTTGTGTCTGTGCCTCATTATGGCATTCTTCCATGGGGGTCTGTGCATTTCTGATGGGTGTCATCATCCACGGTTCCAGTGTGTAACCAGCATCTGCCCAGTAAATGGCAGTGTGGGACATCACCCCTATCAGACATCTGGTACAGCTGTGATTCATGCCAGATATGGGAGTTGTGATAACTGCCAGGGCTACCAGCATACACATTCATGATAATGACCTGGATATTGCATGCAACCTGGCAGTTGATGGAGTGATACCCCTTGCAGTTGATGTAGATTCTATCCTCCTAAATGAGTGGCACATTGATATGTACACGGATGCAATCTATGGCACCCAGTACCTCAGGATAATGTGCTACATGGTAGAAGTGTTTCATACTGCTTGCCCTCTCCTCAGGGGTGTGGGGAAAATAAATGTACTCACGGACTTGTGATAGCATGGCATCCAGTAACTGGTGGAGTACCTTGGATGCTGATGCCTGCAGCACCCCCATCATGTCCCCAATTTGTCTTTGGAAAGTACCTATAGCTAGTACCCTAACAACTACACATACATTTGTTTCCACTAGGATGCGTTCCCTCTGTTGGCTCTGGCTCTGAGTTTTGGGCGGCAGAGCTCAGTGAGTTCTGGTAGTATGTCCCTATCCACCCCGTAGCACTCTACAATCTCCAGCTCATGTATCTCCTGGAAGGTTACCCTGGGCATGAACACTCTTCTGATTCTCAGTCTAGGCCTATTTTCAGCTGCAGCAGCAGCAGTGACCTCAGCATCTAGCACATACAGATGTAGCAGACCTGTGGGCATTTCTTCAGTTAAAACTTCTAAATTTGTATTCCACTGGTGCACAGTATGGGGGTGAAATCAGATTGTAGAGTTTATGCAACCTTTATAGGTGCAGCCTGTGTGATTGGCTACCTATGATGCACTCCACCTGACAAGTACATCATTAAAAAGATTTAATGGCTGTAGTAAAACAGGGGTCATCAGTAATTAACATACCATTGGCTTTCTCAGCCACTTTTTTGTTTTCTGGACATCCGGCCTCACTTAGCACTATGTTGCACTGTGCAAACACACACCATGAAGTTAAACAATGTTCAGTAATAACTGCATACGCCCCCATGAAAGGTCACTCTCAGCATGGCAGTGTGTCATGCAAATAGACACAAATACCCTGAGACATTCTGAAGCATGTGCCCTGAATGTAAACAAAGCATAGCAGCCAGCATACACGCCCCTCTGTTGAACACAGAACTGCACTGTGCAAACAAGTGCTGCTGAGCTCCAATGAGCTTATAAGTACTCAGACACACACCCCTTCTTGATATCAGCTATGTCTTCTCTGGACACCAACACAGTTCTGTGCCTACACAGATGGGATCTGTTGACACGGATACCCATTTGTTCTATCCAGTAACCCCACCTCATTTGCATAGGGTTCCGTGCACACAACCTGGAAACCTGCACGGTTCCAGGCCCTGCCTCGTTAGCTACAGCACCATTCCACCATTGTAGATACTTCATGCAGGGTCCTATAATATGTTACTGTCACATAGCACTAAATATGACTTTTGCAATCTTTTTATTTTTTTATAACAACATTTTTGCACACAAACATACACAGGTCATTAAAAATTATTTTAATGCATTTCCCATATAGCTTTGGATACATGGTGGATATTTTTGTGCATATCTGTGTCTGCTATCCTATTTCTGTCCATCAAACTACACTTTTGCAGCCCCTGTTGTCTATTTCAATTTCTGTACACAGAATTGTTCTGTATACACTACTGACAACACGGGGTCTGCAGGACTGCCTGTCCGTTTGCTGGATTGCTCTACCTCCCTCATTTACATGAAATTCACCTGCTTGTGAGGTGATTTGCATGCCATGGATACTTTCATGTTGGCGCGTGCGTGCGCGCCACCCAGCTCTGTTTACTGGATCACAAACCTGTTTACTTTCATGTAAGCAGTTTGCCACGATGCCTACATGGAAAAAAGTCCATGTAGGCTTTATTAAATTCCCACATATATCTAAATAAAGGTTTAGTATCAAAATGTGGAATGGCAGTTACACAAAACAGGGGTGGTCGAATGCATATTTTGCAGTTTCAGTAATGCCATTCTGAAAATGTTCAAAATCACATTAGCGAATGGTAGTGTATATTCACTAATATGAGACTGGCATTCTGATTGGAGATCTCACTACAATGGAGACTGGGAAATTTAAACGTTTTCTCACTGTAGTGCGATCTCAGAGTTGGAATATATAATTTGCAGGGAGTATGGTGGTTTGCCCCCCTGCAAAACTGTAAAAAACTTGTGCTGTTGATGTACTACGGTAGCTTCAGCACAACTGCCTGAGAGTCTGACGTCACCTCCTGACATTTCAAATATGTCCGAATGTGGATGTTGAGTTGATGATTTAAAACATTGTGTAAAAGTGACATTGCCAAACTTGAAATGTCAGTTCAAGCAATTGAATAGATTTTGTTTTGACTTTCAACATTTTAATAGCAAACCCTAACTAAATATATATATATATATATATATATATATATATATATATAGGTTCATAGGTTCATAGGTACACCCAAGAAAATGATTTTCCTGTGCCCCAGTCGAGCAGAGCCACAGAAGTGATCACGGGGTGAATTTCCCATTTCCCCAATCATCAAGATTTTTCTTGAAGAGTGCTAATGAGGAGCTCTGTTTGACATAGGTAGTCTGTTCCAGAGTATGGGAAGTCTCTGGTACAGGAATCTATCCCTCCAGCATGTTCAGTTTATTGTGGTGACAAGGTTTAGGTCCCTAGAGCGTGTAGCTCAGAGGGATTGGGATTTCTTTAAGTGGAGCATGTCCAACACCTCTGGGTTTGACATAACTTTGTATGTTAGGCAGAGATGTTCTGAGTAGGCGATATGCGATGGAGTAAAGCTGTAGTTTTTTGAGACGGTCTGCATAGGGTATCTGTTTGAGGCCAGTAATCCTTTTTGTGAGGTATTTCTGTGGTCTTTCCAGTTGTTGTAGATGTCTTGTGAGGTACATACCAAAAGGGGCATTGTACTCTATAATGGGTCTAATGAGTGATGAGTAGAGGGGAACAATGACCTCTCTTTTTCTGGATGAGAATCCTTTTGTGATGAGATGAGCCATGTAGAAGGATTTCCTGACCACTGTGGCGATGTGATTATCAAAGGAGAGATCACTGTCCACCTGTGTCCCAAGGCCTCATCACATATTCGGCATTAAGTAGACTACCAGCTATGTGGTAGTTCATGGGTACAGAGTTTTTACCAAAGGGGATGACAATACACTTTTTGGCATTGAGCTTCAGGCCATGGCTTTGACACCAGGTATCTGTCTCAGTGAGGCCCTATTTTAGTTTGTCTACATCGTTAGGAGTTTCAATTATGGCTCCTAGTTTGCACACACACACACACACACACACACACACACACACACACACACACACACACACACACACACACACACACACACACACGCACGCGCACACACACACACACACACACACACACATTTCACGATGGTTCTACTGGGACTGCCTCTTAGATGTTACTAATAGGCAAGTAGAACCATTCGACAAGCTAAGGATTTAAACTAATTAGAATATATGAGTGTTTTATAGTTTGAGCAGTAGAGATTAGGGAGAAGCAGGATTTGGCATTGGTCCCTTTGAAAGTATCAACCTGAGATTACAGGTAGTTAATAATAGCAAGAGTCAGTCACTTATTTAAGGTGAGTCCACTGGTAATACGGCAGACAGTAGTAGGGAAATGTGTGGAGTTTCCAGCGCTCCTGGTTCCTGAGTAGTCAGGGTTTTAGGGAGAGTAAAGATGTACTGATGCTGCTGCAGTTTTTTTGTGAGAAGGGAAGTCTCCATGTCATGCTGTTGGACTGCCAGTCAAGGTGGGAGTTGGACTGACAGTGATGGCTGGAGTGCTGAACAATAAGTTCCTGGAAGAACTGGTAAGCCAGGATGTCGTTTTGTTCATCTAGGTGCTAACCCATATGTCCTGTGAAGGAGTGGTGGGGTGTTAATTAAGAGACATTTTATTTTCAAAAGACTTTGCACCAGAAGTTTTGGTTTGTATAGACTACTACTCACAACAATTTTATGGGTTGTTTAAGACACTTATTTTTAACAACAGATGTGTCAAAGTTTAATTTCATTTTCATCGGATGGCGCAGTGGTGCAGCGGTAGTGTTGCCACCTCACAGTAAGAGGTTCTCCTGTTTAATTCTTGGCTGGAGTGCCTTCTGTGTGGAGTCTGCATGTCTTCCCTGCATTCATGTGGGTTTTCTCCAGGTACTCTGGTTTCCTCCCACATTACAAAGACATGCGTCTGGAGTGTTTCTCCTCGGGCCTCTGCTGAAAATTGGCTTCGTTCCTAGTCAGACTTTCCTGGTAAACAAACGTTAAATAAATCAATTTCCTTCAGCCACAGACTACTTTTAGCTGCAGCATGACTTACCAGAATGCAGCACCAGTAATGCTGGAATTAAAATCTTACAAAGCTTGTTTAAGGGGGAAGCACTCTTCTATTTTTCAATAAAGAAGTTTTGATTTCTAAACAAGCTATAATTGTTTCATTACTCTAATGTCTCATCGGAGCTTGTCTACAGTGCATGATTCTTTTTTCCTAATTTTTTAGGATTTTCAACCAGCACCTTTGTTGCTCACAAATGCCAGTTTTCCCTGTCATCTATTGTTTTTCCTTACTGAAGGGAGACGTCTTATCCCCCATGGCTGTGCTTTTATATATATATATATATATATATATATATATATATATATATATATATATATATATATTTATATATAGATATATATATATATATATGTTCCTATTCAGAAGCCTGAAACATCATAAGCCTGAAAATCAAAATCCTGAAAAAAGCCTGAAAATTCAGAATCCTGAAAACTCAAAATCCTGAAAGCCCAAAATCCTGAAAGCCCAAAATCCTGAAACTCAAAATCCTGAAAACACAAAATAGACATACTGATATCATTGTGGCTTTGCTATTGTTAGCCATGTGGTGTTAGGTCATGCGTTGGGGTCAGGTAAGTGTTGGTTTTATGTTAGGGTTTGGGGTGTTTAAGTGAGTTAGGTTAGGGCAGGTTAGGCATGTATGCACAGTGACAAATATTGGGGTTAGGGGCTTTAAGTGAGTTAGGGTTAGGGCACGGTCAGGTGAGTGTGATAGTGACGGACCTTAGGGTTAGGGTTAGGGTCAGGGTCAGTTGGTAGATAGTACTGTCTTTATAGTGACATATTAGCATTATTTGTGTTTTCAGGATTTTGAGTTTCAGGATTTTGGGCTTTCAGGATTTTGGGCTTTCAGGATTTTGAGTTTTCAGGATTCTGAATTTTGGTTTCAGGATTTTGATTTTCAGGCTTATGATGTTTCAGGCTTCTGAATGGGAACTATATATATATATACATATATATATATATATATATATATATATATATATATATATATATACATATATATATATATATATAGATATAAGACACCTTCAATTTACTACTGCAAATACTGAATAACTTGCCCCCTCCAGAAAAATGAGACAAAAATCCAAACAGCTCCCATGACTGTCTAATGAAACTAAACTATTATACCATGACCCCCCCAAAATGTGCACGCTGATTGGCCAGCGTGCCCATTGTAAATCGAGTTATACTAATGGAAAAGGTCCGTCGCCACTTTTTTCCATTAGTATAACTCGCTTTTAAACACTGTCTCGCTATGTTAAATGGGTTTAACATAGCGAGACAGCTTTAAAATAAGCAACGGACATCTCCATTGCTTATTTTAAAACTGTCTCGCTATGTTAACCTCATTTAACATAGTGAGACAGTTTTAAAACAATGGAGAAAGCAAGATCTCCGTTGCTTTTTAGTTTCGCTATGTTAAATGAGTTTAACATAGCGAGACAGTTTTAAAATAAGCAACGGACATCTCCATTGCTTATTTTAAAACTGTCTCGCTATGTTAACCTCATTTAACATAGCAAAACACTAAAAAAGCAACAAAGATCTAGCTTTCTCCTTTGCTTTTGCTCAACTCTGATGTACTGCGCGCAGCGCAGTACATCAGAACTGCCGTGGATGCCAGACATCTCGCGGAAGGGCAGCAAACAGGCATTATACTATGCCATTATTTAAGAAAAGTAATAGTTTCTTTTCAAATAATGTCATATAATATAATAACCCACTTCTGGGTGTGGGTAATGCTAATTTACCCACACCCAGGCGTATCCTCGGGCTTCTCGGGACCAAACCACGCCAACCGTGGGTAAATTTAGCATTACCCACACCCAGGCGTGGGTTATTGCTATACTAATGAAACAGAGGGATATAGCCTAGTCACTATACCATACAACCAAAAACAAAAACAATCTCACCCTTTATCAGCAACTTAGAAACCAAGCTAAGAAAAAATTCATAAGTGATAAAAATATACACTATCTCACCTGTCAACAAAACTGCCAGAACAACCTACAAAAGGTGTGGCAAAACATCAACTACCTCTTTAACCCTGGTAAAACCTCCATCCCAGCTCCCCACGCTAATAATACCACTGAGCCCTTAGCCTCACAATTCAACTATCACTTCATTAACTCTATATCCTCTCTCTTGGATAGTAAAATAGAACTACCACTCAGCATCCCCTCCCCAACCTCTGATGTCACTAACTCTTTCTCCTTTAAACCCATGCAAACTACCCACATAAAAAAAAACTTTTACATAAACTAAAACTCTGCTGTCTGTCTGTTGACCAACTTCCCAATGAATACCTAAAGCTAGCTGCTCCATCCATTGCCTGCCCCATATCCATACTAATAGGTTCATAGGTTCATAGGTTTATACTAGGCTATCTGCCCTACGGCATTTATAAGCCTAGCCCAGAGTTTTGTGGTTTGCGCCACCCCTTATTTTAAAAATACTGTGCCCATTAGTTTGTTTTGCCTCTGTCCAGCAGTGACACAAAGATGATTCCCAGGGTAAACCTACGATCTCCCATCCACAGGTCAAAATTTCTCTTGAACAGAGCCAGCAAGGTGCTCTGGCTCATAAAGTGTTCTATCTCAGAAGAGTATGTACCCAACCTATGGAAACCTACTCCAACCTAAATCTAACTGTAAGCTCCTTAGGTCATCCAACAAACTAATGCTAAAAGTGAAGCAGTCCCGCAACTACTATGGCAAATCCCTCTAATCCTATAAACTAGCCAAGGACTGGAATAAACTACCTCAGCACATCCCAAATAATCCCAACCTCTCCACATTTGAAACTACCCTGAAAGATTATCTAAATACCAACTGGCTTTGCTCCTGTATTGCTCCTGGCTAGTTTATCTTCCTTACTGCTCATCTCTGATATGAGTTCCTACTACTACATATCTATTGCATGATTTGCTTAATATCTGTCTGCTTTCTTGAGGACATTGTATACTTTGTATAACTTCTAAATTTCTGTTTTTGCATTGTTTTGTATTGTGGATATTGTATACATTATAAAAATTCATAGTTTACCTCGCCTATTTTTCATATTATGTAAAGTTATTGCTATGACCTTGCATTCCTTGTGATCATGAAACATGCATTGTTATATTTGTTCTTAATAGTTTTAACTAATTTGTACTGTTCTGGAGCTTTTTTCCCTGGGTCTCTGCTGAAAAATGGGTTTCCAACCCAGTCGGACCCTACCCAGATAACAAATGTAAATAAATAAAATATATATATATATATATATATATATATATATATATATATATATATATATATATATATATATATATATATATATACATATATATATATATACATATATATATATATCATCATCTTCTATATATATACATATATATATATATATATATATATATATATATATATATATATATATATATATATACATATATATATATATATATATATCATCATCTTCTTTTGGCTGTTCCAGTTAGGGGTTACCACAGCAGATCACCTGTTTCCATTTCTTCCTGTCCTCTGCATCTTGCTCTGTCACACCAACCACCTGCATGTCTTCTCTCACCACATCCACAAACCTTATCTTAGGCCTTCCTCTTTTCCTGTTACCTGGTAGCTTCATCCTTATCATCTTTTTCCCAATATACTCAGCATCCCTCCTCAGCACATGTCCAAACCAACGTAATCGTGCCTCTCTGGCTTTGTCTCCAAACCTTCCAACCTGGGCTGACCCTCTAATATACTTATTCCTAATCCTGTCCACCCTTGTCACACCCAGTGCAAATCTTAACATCTTTAATTCTGCCACATCCAGCTCAAACTCCTGCCTTTTTGTCAATGCCACTGTCTCCAACCCATATAACATAGCTGGTCTTACTACCCTCTTGTAGACCTTCCCTTTCACTCTTACAGGTACTCGTCTGTCACAAATTACTCCTGACACTCTTCTCCACCCACTCCCCCCTGCCTGTACTCTCTTCTTCACCTCTCTTCCACACTGACTGTTACTCTGAACTATTGACCCCAAGTATTTAAACTCATCCACCTTCGCCACCTCTACTCCTTGCATCCTCACCATTCCTCTATCCTCCCTGTAATTCACACACATATATTCTGTCTTATTCCTGCTGACCTTCATTCCTCTTCTCTCTAGAGCATATCTCCATCTCTCCAGGGTCTCCTCCACCTGTTCCCTACTCTCACTACAGATCACAATATCATCTGCAAGCATCATAGTCCACGGGGACTCCTGCCTGATCTCGTCTGTCAACCTGTCCATCACCATTGCAAATAAAAAAGGGCTCAGAGCTGATCCTTGATGTAACCCCACCTCCACCTTAAATGCATCCGTCACTCCCACCGCAGACTTCACCTCTGTCACACTACCCTCGTACATATCCTGTACCACTCTTACATACTTCTCTGACACTCCTGACTTCCTCATACAATACCACAGTTCCTCTCTAGGCACCCTGCTGTATGCTTTCTCTAAGTCTACAAAAACACAATGCAACTCCTACATTCTCTGTACTTTTCCATCAACACTCTCAGAGCAAACATCGCATCTGTAGTGCTCTTTCCCGGCATGAAACCATACTGCTGATTACTAATCATCATGTCCCTTCTTAACCCTGCTTCCACTACTCTTTGCCACAACTTCATGCTGTGACTGATCAATGTAATCCCTCTGTAGTTACTACAGCTCTGCACATCACCCTTATTCTTAAAAATCGGTATCAAAACACTTTTTCTCCATTCCTCAGGCATCCTCTCACTTTCCAAGATTTCGTTAAACAATCTGGTTAAAAACTCCACTGCCATTTCACCTAAACACCTCCATGCTTCCACAGGTATGTCATCTGGGCCAACAGCCTTTCCATTCTTCATTCTCTTCATAGCTATCCTTACTTCCTCCTTGCTGATCCATTGTACTTCATGATTCACTATCCCTACATCATCCAACCTTCTCTCCCTCTCATTCTCTTCATTCATCAACCCCTCAAAGTACTCTTTCCATCTCCTCAACACACTCTCCTTGTTTGTGAGTATGTTTCCCTCATTATCCTTTATCACCTTTACCTGCTGCACATCTTTCCTAGCTCGGTCCCTCTGTCTAGCCAATCGGTACAGGTTCTTTTCTCCCTCCTTAGTGTCCAACCTTTTATACAACTCTTCATATGCCTTATCCTTAGCCTTCACCACCTCTCTCTTTGCCATGCACCTCATCTCGTTATACTCCTGTTTACTTTCTTCATCTCTCTGACAATCCCACTTCTTCTTTGTCAACCTCTTTCTCTGTATACTCTCCTGTACTTCCTCATTCCACTACCACATCTCCTTGTAGTCCATCCTCTGTCCAGATGAGATACCAAGCACCTTTCTAGCAGTCTCCCTTACTAGCTCTGCTGTAGTTACCCAGCTATTTGGTAACTCTTCACTGCCACCCAGTGCCTGTCTTAACTCATCCCTGAACTCCACCTCACAATTACCCTTTTTCAATTTCCACCATTTGATCCTTGGTGCTGCCCTCACACTCCTCCTCCTCCTCTTAATCACCAACATCATCCTACAAACCACCATCCTATGCTGCCTAACTACACTTTCTCCGGTCACCACTTTACAGTCTCCAATCTCCTTCAAACGGGCCCTCCTGCATAAGATATAATCCACCTGTGTGCATCTTCCTCCACTCTTGTATGTCACCCTATGCTCCTCCCTCTTGTTAAAATATGTATTCACCACAGCCATGTCCATCCTTTTCGCAAAATCCACTACCATATGACCTTCTACATTCCTTTGTTTAACACCATACCTACCCATCACTTCCTCATCTACTCTGTTCCCTTCACCAACATGCCCATTGAAACCTTCTCCAATCACCACTCTCTCTCCCTTGGGAACAGTCATCATCACTTCATCCAATTCACTACAAAATTTTTCTTTCTCATCCATTGCACACCCAACTTGTGGAGCATATGCACTAACAACATTCATCATTACACCATCAATTTCCAGCTTCATAAACATTACTCTATCCGACACTCTTTTCACCTCCAAAACACTATTAGCATACTGTTCCTTCAGAATAACTCCTACGCCATTTCTCCTTCCATCCACACCATGATAAAACAATTTGAACCCACCTCCGATAGACCTAGCCTTACTCCCCTTCCATCTGGTCTCTTGCACACACAGTATACCAACCTTCCTTCTGTCCATCATATCAGCTAGCTCTCTCCCTATACCAGTCATACTGCCAACATTCAAAGTTCCGACCCTCACTACCACAATCCTAGCCTTTCTCCTCTCTTCCTGTCTTCGGCCATATCTTCTGCCTCTTCTCCTCTGCGTATACCATGTGTAGGTGGTCCTTGTACCTCAATGCCAAATGTCCCTAGACACACAAATTGCAGTTGAGAAAAGTATTATGAGCATAAGATGTAGTAAGTCAACTTAAGTAAAAACTTATAGTTTTAATATTTTATACCTAGTGCATCAATAGCTGACATTCTGTGGTTGTCCTCTATCTCAGCAATCACTACCATTGCAATGCTGTTTAACTCATCAGAGCTGCCTGAATCCCTTGTAGTGGACAAGAACTCCTCCATTTCAGTGAGTGAGTGATTGTTTGGCTACAGGCCCACCCCCAACAACTATTTACTCCTGTGCCACAGCCTTGACTCTAGCATTAGCCTTATGGATCATATCACTGGCCCTATATATGTCAGTCATGTAGTCATGGCCATAGCGACCTATTCACATTATTGACCACCTGCTGCCAGACATGACCACAGAAGGGCTTGTCAGATAAATGAAGACTTATGAGCCCTGACCCAGTGAGATGGATGATCTCACCTACAAACTCCTTCTCAGCATTTGAGAATGGAGGTTTCTGACTGACTCCTTTCTTTGGTTTTGGGGCCATATCTCTGTAGTGATGTAAAAAATATCTATCTATCTATCTATCTATCTATCTATCTATCTATCTATCTGTCTATTTATCTCTCTCTCTCTCTCTCTATTCATTAGAAAAACATAACTTTGCAAAGTTAGACAGCACTCATTGCAACTAAAAGTATTTTTTATATATATATCTATATATATATATATATATATATATATATATATATAGACCTAGGACTGTTGAACGAAAGTTCAACAGCCCAAACCCACTATCAGCGAACACACTTTAACGAAAGCACTTTCACTGAAAAAGCGCTTTTGCTAAAGTATGTAAAAAAAATGAAATCTACTTTTACGCAGGGGGGGTTGTGCCCCCACACCCCCTACTTTAATATTCCACCCCCCCCTACTTTAATATTCTCACTCCAGGATCGCACTACATTGGGGGAAAAGGGAATTTTCCCTAATCCACACCGTAGTATGGCTGGTACTTTAGGCATACTTATGCAAAAATGCTGCTTCAGTGAAAAGCATTTTCACGTAAGTATGCCCGCCCATTCACGATTTGGTAAAAGGTGCATTTATGCAAGAGTCCTAGACCCATATATATATATATATATATATATATATATATATATATATATATATATATATATATATATATATATATATATCTGTAGGTAGCACTGATAAAGAACATTACTTGGTGAATTTTAGGAGAATTTTCCAAAAAGTCAATTCTAACAGTGAACAACAATACTTCTGTTTGGCACCACTTGGAAAACCATGCAGTCTACCTTAGCACAGTGGAAGTTTTATAGCCCCAGGTTCTGCTTATATGGTGCAGATTAACCCTTCTTTTTTTTGTTGAAAAATTTTTTATTAAATTTAGACACGTTAATACTACAAACATTCTAATGTAACTTTTAAGTAGATAACTATATACAATATTTACATTTGGCCTAATATGAAGAATATTTTACAAGAAATAAATAATAAAACTGTTCATTTACCAATCTACATTCAAAATATATAAGCAACATTCAATCAAATTTATAGTGAATGAGTCGTTTTAAGAGTTTCTGTTAAACCAAAAACTTTGATCCAAGGATTATCAGTCCATTTCCTGGGGTGCATTCTTGTTTCCTTGACTTTTGTTTCAATGAAATCTGATTCTTCCAGCAATAAAAGAAACTCTTTAAAGGTGGGTGGTGCAGGTAATTTCCATTTTCTAGTTAAACATTTTCTTGCCACTGCTAAAATAGTCAAGAGGAGATAAAAATTGTTTCTCGTCATAAAATTCATAACATCTACATTTAATAAAGTTAGGGATTTGAATAAGGTGAATGAATCTGAAAATAGAGCTTGACAAACTTTACCTATGTCAACCCAATATTTATTAATTGTATTGCAACCATAAATAATGTGTTCCCAGTCAGCTGAACTCTCAATAGAACATCTCCAACAAACAACAGTGGCAGATGATTGTATTTTAGCAACTTTATTAGGAGAATAAAAAGCTCTGTGTAAGAATTTCCACTTAAAGATTTTCCAGATTTGGAGATTGAAAGTTAATTTCACAGAGAATTGTAGATTAGATTTGAGTTCTGGAGACAAATTTAAAATTTGATCTTTATCAATATATTTCCATAATTTTTGTTTGGGTAAAGGTTTATAGTTTGTTACAATTTTGTAAAGATTAGAAATTACATTTGGTCAGTTCTGATTATTGTATATCAGATATTGCATATGAAGAATCAACTTAAGTTTAGTTTTAAATGAGGAGTTATTTATTATTCTACAAAGATCTTGGGCTTGAGAAAGAATACTCTGTAAAATAATCCAATCAGAATCTGATATATTATAAATATTTGTTATTTCATTGGGCTGTAATACTGTTAAATCTTTTATACAATGTTGCCAACAGATGAAATGCGTTGAATCCCAGTCCTGAAAAACATTTTTATGAAATCTGTAGGTAAAATGTTTAGAGATCCTGAAGGGAGTTAATACATCCCACCAAAGTTTTACATCTAGGCTTAAGTTTATAAATGATCTAAAATTGCTATAAATATGATTTATTATATTTAGTTTGGTAGATTTTACAATATTATATTGCAAATTAACACCAATTATATACCATAGATTAACATTTTGATTATCTACTAATAAATTACTAGCTAGTTTGTTTTCATTTAAAAAATGATTGCATGAAGAGATTTCCATATGGATGAGAAGTTAGGATCTAACCAATTAATGGCTAATTTGATAATGGAAGCTTTAATATAAGAATCACGATCTGGAAAGTTTATTCCCCCTTGTTCCCAGGGTCTGATGTGATGAAAAAATACAATTCTATTTCTTTTTGGATACCATAAGAAATTTAATAAGATTGTGTTAAAATCATATAATATAATTTTACTCGCTAGCATAGGAATGGCTTGGACAATATAGCAGAGTCATCTTTATTAATTGTAGTCTGTCTTCAAAATTTAAAAACAGTTTGTTCCATTTTTCTATTAGTTTTTTTATAGTAGATAAAGTATTTGTGGAATTTTTGGTTATGGTTTTATTTTTGTTCTCACATAAGGTTATTCCTAAATAGTTTATGGATGATGCTAATGTGCCAATTATATGATTTGAGTTAACATGGGTATTATGTTTTCTATTTAATATCATATGTCTAGATTTTTATTACGTTTTTAAACCTGAATTAAGATAACATTTAGTAGTTAGTAAATCTAATTCTTTGAAAGATTCTTCTGAAATTACCAGAGTTAGAAGAATGTCATCTGCAAAGAGCATGATTTTAGAGTTGAATTGTTCATGTATTTTAATACCAGCAATTTTGGGGATTGCCGAATAGTAATTGCAAATATTTCAATGGCTAAGGCAAATAAAATGAGAGACAAACAACATCTCTGTTTAGTTCCTTTGGTAATATTAATGGCTTCTGAAGTAAATGGACCAGGTTTTGCATAAGCAAGTATAAACATTTTACCAAATGTATAAATTGAGTGGGGAAATCAAAAATTTCTAGTGATTTAAAAAGAAAATTCCAGTGTAAAGTGTCAAACGCTTTTTTGATATCAAGGGCAATTAAAAGAGCCTTGTGATTATCTCTATTAATAACATCTATGAGAGTGAGAATCCTTTGGATGTTGTCATGTGTTTGTCTGTTGTAAACAAAGCCTGTTTGATCTTTGTGTATAATATGTTTTAAAGATTTCTTGATCCTATTTACTAAAATGGATGTAAGTAGTTTATAATCATTGTTTAGAAGTGAAATGGGTCTATATGAGCTACACAGAGAAGAGTTTTTATTTTCCTTTAGAACAGGAGTAATTAGAGAATATCTCCAAGAGGGAGGAACCAAGTGTTGGGTTATATTTAGAGCATTGTGTGATAAAGTTAAGGCAGGAGTTGATAATATTTTATATATTTCATTTATGATTCCATCTGTTCCAGGAGCTTTATTATTTTTGCTTTGTTTAATTTTATCAGCTATCTCTTTTAATGAAATCTGTTCTAAGTCTGATTTTATTTTCTCTGGTAATTTATTTATATTAGCTGGGTTTATATCAATATCAATAGAATTTAAGTAAAGAGAAATGTTGGTTTGAAGATCCGAATAATAATGTTTAAAAGCATCAAGAATATCTCTAATATCTGAGACTGCTCTGTTGCTTTTAACCTCATGTATAACTTTTGTGATGCTGTTTTCAGTGGATTGTTTTTTTTATTTTCATTGATAAACTGTAGGGGTTTAGGAGGTATTGAGAATGAATTACTTTTCAAGCTTTCTAAGGTGAAATTGGTCTTATGTGTTAATATATCATTATATTTTTTATTTAGTAGATCTTTTTTTTTTTCTTTGTGGATGCATCAATGCAATCATTTATGTTTATATCAATTAATTGTTTTTGTATAGTTTGCATTTCTGATTCCCATTCTTTGTTTTTTTTTGTACCATGTAAGAATTTTGCCAGATAATAAAGCCTTTAATGTATCCCATAAAATTACTGTATTTGTATCTTCTAAAAAGTTAGTTTCTAGGAAATAATTTATTTCTGAATGTAGCCATGGTTTGAATTGCTTTAAATTAATAATATAGGCAGGAATTCTAGTTATTGGGTTAAGTTTTTTAAAGTCAGATTCTATTTTAAGAATAAGGGAATTGTGATCCAAAAAGAGACATGGTAAAATTGTAAAATTAATTACTTTCAAGTTTAGAAGTTGGGATATATAAAGTTTGTCAATTCTAGTTTGATTATTATATCTATAATCTCTATGTGAATATGTTAAAGAGGTATTTTCTTTATAGATAAAGATATCAATCAGATTTAAGTTATTTATCCAGTTTTAAGCACTTTTCCTAATGGTGATAAACAAATAGGTCTGCTATTTGTGGTCTCAGAATTATATATAATGCAATTAAAATCTCCACCCAGGATAAGGACCCCTTTTTGAACTGTATTGATTATATTTATATGTTTTCTCACTGTTGCCATTCCTATACCTGGAAACCAATAGATATTAGCTAGAATCCAATTTATATTATTATTTTTTATTATTACTAGTGATAGTAATCCTTCCTTATCTTCATGTTTAAATATAATTTGAGGCGCAGTAATACTTTTTTTTCCCATAATATAATAGTACCTCTTGTTTTTTCTTGTGAGTGTGATAATATTGTATATTCCTTGGGATTCCACATGAATGTATCGTTAACCTTAAAATGGGATTCTTGTAAAAATATTACTTGTATTTTATTGATTTTTAAGTATTTTATAAGACTGGTTCTTTTCCTTGGATTATTTAACCCATTAACATTTAAAGACAGTAATGTTAATTCCATTTAGTATGCTGCAATTGAATGAAGCTTAATGGTGAAGTTAACCAAGACTGAAAGTTGCACGATATCATTAATAATTATTAGAGATAATGATATTGGTAATGCATATATCCTTTCTATGTTAGATAATGATATTGGTAATGCGTATATCCTTTCTATGTTAGATAATGATATTGGTAATGCGTATATCCTTTCTATGTTAGATAATGATATTGGTAATGCGTATATCCTTTCTATGTTAGATAATGATATTGGTAATGCGTATATCCTTTCTATGTTGGATAATGATATTGGTAATGCGTATATCCTTTCTATGTTAGATAATGATATTGGTAATGCGTATATCCTTTCTATGTTAGATAATGATATTGGTAATGCGTATATCCTTTCTATGTTAGATAATGATATTGGTAATGCGTATATCCTTTCTATGTTAGATAATGATATTGGTAATGCGTATATCCTTTCTATGTTAGATAATGATATTGGTAATGCGTATATCCTTTCTATGTTAGATAATGATATTGGTAATGCGTATATCCTTTCTATGTCAGATAATGATATTGGTAATGCGTATATCCTTTCTATGTTAGATAATGATATTGGTAATGCGTATATCCTTTCTATGTTAGATAATGATATTGGTAATGTATATCCTTTCTATGTTAGATAATGATATTGGTAATGCGTATATCCTTTCTATGTTAGATAATGATATTGGTAATGCGTATATCCTTTCTATGTTAGATAATGATATTGGTAATGCGTATATCCTTTCTATGTTGGATAATGATATTGGTAATGCTTATAGCCTTTCTATGTTAGATAATGATATTGGTAATGCATATATCCTTTCTATGTTAGATAATGATATTGGTAATGCGTATATCCTTTCTATGTTAGATAATGATATTGGTAATGCGTATATCCTTTCTATGTTAGATAATGATATTGGTAATGCGTATATCCTTTCTATGTTAGATAATGATATTGGTAATGCGTATATCCTTTCTATGTTAGATAATGATATTGGTAATGCGTATATCCTTTCTATGTTAGATAATGATATTGGTAATGCGTATAGCCTTTCTATGTTAGATAATGATATTGGTAATGCGTATATCCTTTCTATGTTAGATAATGATATTGGTAATGCGTATATCCTTTCTATGTTAGATAATGATATTGGTAATGCGTATATCCTTTCTATGTTAATTTGATATTGATAGTTTATCTTAGGCCAGGCTAATAATAGAAAAAAAAAATTATATTTAAATACATATTTCACAACACATGAATTAATCATAAAACCCGGTTTCAAACATGGAGTGAAATTCACCCCTAATCTGATAGATGTGATTAGGTTTATCAGATTATCTATCAAACCAAAGAATGAATCTAACAAAGTGAACTTGAGCTCCAATATGAAAACAGGAATAGTGCTAGTGGAGGTGGTGACTATGTCACCTGGCAGGAGCTGACAAGATTGGTGGTGGAGAGAGACCTTGGTATCTGCATCAGTAGAATGAAATTAATCCTGCATCAAATAGTCAAAATGATGCTCTGTCCAGCACTGCCCAGGAAGTCTTGGATAGGAGACTGCGGTGGCAGCAGAGGGTCAGGACTAGATTCCCACTGTACTCATGTTGGATGGGGATGTGTCCTTCACCTATCATGTCTGTCTCGTATGTCTTGTATGCCTGCACCTGCTACATAATCTGCCCTACATGCCCTCTCATCTTATTCCTAATTATCTGCCCCAATATTTCTCTTTCTCCACTTTGAAAATGTTTGTGTATGACACATTTGATTTGATCATATTGGCAGCACAACATGATTTTGTTGTTGTCACACACCCTTGATGTTGCAACTGTCCAAATTCTTCCAATTATTTGTAGAAATACACTATGGTGCTCTCCCAGTAACATCCTGCACATTCCTTTATCTTCACCTAGCATTCTGCCCTCTGCTTGCCACCCCCTCAAAATTTTTGCCATTGTCCTATCACCCCGTTTTCACATCTTTAATCTGGTCAAAAAAGAGATTCCCAGACCACGCATGTGGGTAGAAATGGCTCATAAACCAAAATTTCCATGTATATTCTCATGTAATTATTTAGATTTGTCAGATCCTCACATGAATGTGAAACCATACATACATGTGTGTTAACGAGTTCATGTCAGTACATCGACAAGTGAGAAGATCGACATCCACTTCTCCGACGACAAAACACCGAAATCATGGACATTCCATCCTCCGAGAAACAAGGACTAAGTAATACAATGAAAGTAACACATGCATAACACTGCCACACTTAATAAAACATGGTAGGCATGATTAGCGAAATTTAAACTTGTTACCTGTTAAATCTCCGTGATTTGCAGTTTCGATTATTTCATGTGTCGGTGTTTTTTTTGGTCGGGATGTCAGGTCCTCACATGAATGTGAAACCATACATACATGTGTGTTAACATATACATCAATCTTATTAATAGTATACACATTATAAAAACATGTGACCATTGCTTATGTACTTTATGCCTTACAATGCCTACGTACCTAAATGTCTACGCAAAATGAGTAAAATGACATTCTAAGTTATTGATTGCAGAATAATAAACTTAAGTAATACAGAGTAATTGCCACTGCTTGGATCTGAGCCCATAAACATTTATAAAAAACAGTACCACAAAACACTCTCCAGGGTAACCACACCACTGTAATAAAAAAGACAAAATTAGACAGCAGGAATAATCCAAACAGAGAATTTGGATGTCTATATTGAGAGGTTCGATAAAGGACTCAATACTGGTGTCTATAAGAAGAAACGTCATAGAAATACTCTGCTTCATAGGCACAGTATGCGCCCACAATATACCTTTAAAAATGTGGTAAAAGGACAAGGGATGCATGTATCTTGTCTTAATGCCTCTGATGGGGGTTATTGATCTGAGCTTAGTGCTCTACAACAAAGGTTTATAAAGAGGGGATATAGTCAAGCTGAAATACTGGAAAGACTGCAACATATAGATTCGCTCAGATTAGGGAGATCAAGCCCTTTTTTCTCTTATAAGATAGAACATGAGGCAATAGACAGTGACTGGACACATAATTCTGAGATTAGGATACCAATGTTTTACAGCATGGATAGCAGGAAGATCTATGAGGTTATTGATAGAAATTGGGGGGTTCTTACCACTAATTCTGATGTTAGGGATATTGTGGGTGATCATCCCAAGATTAGGTTCAAAAATAAATTGAACCTTAAGAGGATCCTCTGTCAACCATTTGACAGGAAAGAACACAAAGTGGGTGCAGGCACTGTTTCATGTGGACAGCATAACTTTTGTGAATATATAGATCCTAATGGAAGGCTCATCCACCTTGTTACAGGAAAGTGTTATAGATTCTCTGTTGTAGCAGATTGTGCCACTCAACATGTGGTTTATCTTGCCGTCTGTGACACCTGTCGGTCTTTCTGTGTTGGGAAGACTGACAGGATGTTTAGGCATAGAATAAGAGGACACCTTTATGGTATAAGAGTGGTATAAGAGTGGGACTACCCACTAATGCACTTGCAAAATATATTCTTATGACAGGAGAAAAATCATGCCTTTAGATTCATGGTCATTGACACAGTAAGGCCACATGCTCAGGGAGGAGATATTAGAAGCTGCACTGAGATAAGGGAAGTGAAATGGATTTTGAGGTTAAGAGCTGACAGAGGCAAAGGACTGAATGAAAGAGCCTCACTGAAGCCCTTCCTCAATGCCAGGAGACTGCATGTGGGCTGAAATCTTGTATATAAATATATGTTTTTTATATATGTTGTTTTATTATCACACATTTTACAAATATGTCACATTATTGTAACAATAGGTTTATTCATATTGCCATTTTTGCTATGGTATTTATTCACATTTTTATGCATGCTTTTCACTTATATATTTATATTTGAAAGGATTGTATATGTGTGCAACAACAGTGAATTTATGCATGTCTGTGTTTTAACTTTGATAGATGCTTATGCGTTGTATATATTTTTGGTATGCATTTTCTTATTGTAACTTTTGATTTATTAACATCAGCTGATATTTTAGTATTTTTATTGCTGCCAATAATTCTTTATTCTCATTTTGATGAGGTATATAACACTAAGACTTTTATGCAGGGCTTTACTATTCATTTTTGAATAAGTGAAGCTGTCTCTTTATATTTTTGAAAGTTGAGATGATTAGTCTAATGTTCTGACTGGCTGGAGAATAGTATAATAGAAAAGAGGGAACTGTAATGTGGTATCTTGATTTTGGTCTGAAGAAGCTTTATGCGAAAGCGCTTACCAGTGTGCACAATAAAGAATGATTTTACTTCAAGGACTGCTTCTGTGGATTTATATATACTTTTCTGTGAGCTGCATGGTCGCTACCACTGTTTGGATTATTCCTGCTGTCTTTGTTTGTTCATAAACATTTATGCTGAATGAAACTTTGGCTAATGCAATGCTGCAAGAGCTATTTGGGCAGATATGCATGGTAGGTATACATAGACTATGCATGCTCATGTGTCAATCAGTTATGAACTGATGTCCATAGAATTGATAAAAAAGTATTTCAAAATCAATGTCATTATGAAGTGGCTATCAGTCATCCCCAAGCCATACTTACCCTGTATATCTCTGAGGCACTGTAGTCTCACATAATGCCCCTCCCAATGTCCTGCTATTGCTTCAGACTCTACACAGAACTGAAAGATAAAACAATAAAGAAGTAATGAAGTTGTTTTTTTTTATGTGGTGTTGGCAAGCCATGGTTTTATATTGTCTGTTAAGGGGGTTACAATACTTACTCAATTCAGGTGAGTTGTGGGTCTTTAAATATTCCTTCCATTGGGTAAGGAGGTCCTGCTTACTCCTTTTCAAGTCACTGTAGTGGTGACACCATTCTCCATTCTTCACTAGTGTGTGAGATGTCTGTTGAAATGGTGACACCTTGGCCAAGCTATTCCAAGACTTAGCTTTGTACTGTGACCTGGTATAATTTTCTTGCAGCAGCCATCAGCAGTAACATTTAATAAGGAGTCTAACATAAATCATTGGCTCCTTCTGACATGATCTTTGTGCTGTAAATGGATCACCACCCTTACCATCACCTGCCATGACTTCTCAAAGATATCCGGAAATGTGGCAGGGAATTGATGCTCAGTTCAAATCTCTCTTGCATGCAATGACAAGCTAGACAACAGCATTTGCAGGACAGAAATGGAATGGAATGAAATGTGGGTATGAAATCTTCAATGTCCACTTTAGATGAGAAATACAGCAGTAAGACTTGGCCATGCATGCTGATCATTGTATTCATGGATGCTGCACAGTGACTCCAGCAAATGCTGGTTAATGTTGCTTGCTGTTAACATTGGTATCTCATTTACATTTCCAATTGTATATTGCCACCTTCATGTTGTCATGATAGTTAAAAGCTCATTAATGCAGATTTACCTTCACCTCATTAATACAGATTTACCTTCAGCCTCATTAACACAGATTTACCTTCAGCCTCGTTAATACAGATTTACCTTCTGCCTCGTTAATACAGATTTACCTTTAGACTCATTAACACAGAAATACCTTCAGCCTCATTAATACAGATTTACCTTCAGCTTCATTAATACAGATTTACCTTCAGCCTCAATAATACAGACTTACCTTCAGCCTCAATAATACACTGCTCCTCATACTACTGTGCTTAGCCCCACTGAGTGACAGAAGGCAGTTATGATAACAATATGTGAAAACAGGTATTCTTATATGCATAACAGGCTCCAGGGATTAATGTGCACCATATGAGTTGTTGCAATTCCCATTACTGTTACAAAATCTGATGCACACATAGTTCCTTGCTTCATACTTTTCTCAGTATCCATTCAAATGTGTGAGTTTTACTATTGAAATAAGGTTCATGTGCTCATATGATCTAGAGAATATTGATGCAGATAGGCAGGTGCTTGCATCCAACAGTATGTTAAACATTACTAAAGTTTTTTTTTTTTTTATCATAGCATTTTCCTTTGTTATGAAGTACTGGAGAGATTTGTTAATCCACCACCAGTCTCTTTCTTATTCTTTTATTTAGTTTTATTTAGTCTGCCAGTAACGCACTTCTGCTCATACTTTTCCAGATCGAAGTGCAACAAACGTGGACAAAACAAACGATAACGAGGGGACAAGGGCTCAGAATTAGCTGCTTTTATAAACTTAGTTAGCTACTGGAATAATAGATTTTATTTTCTGAAGGATTTGAAGTTTGATGTGTAAATTTATGTCATTATGTAGTGACTTTATTCTTTTTTGTTTTGGTAATAAACCACTCATTTGATGAGGAACACAATGACATTATGATGTAAAAATCTGAATGTTTGGCAAACATATGGACACTGGAGATACATGACCCTGATTCTTCATTCTGTTAAATGTTACTGCAATGGTCATGGCGCGTTATAATGATAACACTCAAAACATTAACATAACACAAACATGGTCTAAAATAGCATGTACTGTTTATTTGCATGGGGCTTAGCACGGAGCACCATAGAATGCCACTACCTTCTGTTCTAAGTTCAAAACTAAAAAAAAAATAATAAATAAATAAATAATAAGCATGCACTAATAATTTGCCACCAGATGTGTAATGTGTTTACCTGCAGTGTGCTTCAGTAAGTGATTGTGACAGAAATAAATTACTGTCAGTGGCTTGTATTACTTGCACAAAGGTTATTGACTTATTGTAGCCAAAATATAATGAGTTCACAATGGTGCTGTTTAGTTACTCCATAGTAAAAATGATTTTTGCACTGTAACATGTTCTCCTTGCTGCTGTGTTCCAAGGAAGTGGTTTTACTCAACACTATTGCAGAGTACTGTTAATGAGTGCAGTGTTGTAGGTTTTGCATATCTGGCTTTTGTTTACCTTGCTTAATATATCCACACATATCACAAAGACTTGTTAAGGATCCCCAAAATGAAACCAGCAATTGATGCAATGATCTTGACATGAGCATTCAAGAATGCATTGGTGACAGTATACTGGTTAATATCTGTAAGTATCTACTGTCATGTAACTGCTCAATACACCTTAATGTGACACAATCAGATATCATTAATGACACAGTTTCTATGCATGATGTTATGTATGAGTTATTGCTACAATATGTAGTGAATTGTGATCAACATATTGCTGTTTTGTCTGTCTGTCTGTCACAACACATTGCCCATTCACCCAACCATATGTCATGTAAACTACAACAACATGCTGTCTGATACTTAGAGTAGACTTCTACTTAGATAGACAGGTGTTTGAATCCAGCAATGATTAACTAGTATGAGCATGTATGAATATAGTAATAGGCAGAACCTGCATTTCTAAAAGATCTGGTGTTTACACTTCTAGCTGGAAGCAAAGTTTACACAGTCAGAGAGCTCCCACAACAATTTCAGTCCCTTTTAGGCCAAGCATCAGCTTTGCAACACAATGATGATGTTATTCCTTCAAATGTGTTTTGTCTCACACTTGTAATAATATTTCTGATGTAGTTTGATCAGTTAATACATAGTTCTCTAGAATATGGACTTAGAGAGGTAGGTGTTCAAATGTAGTAATGACTACCTAATATGAGTGTTTGTGAATATAGTGACAGGTAGGATGGGTTTATCCAACAGATTTAGTGTGTACACTTCCACCAAGGATAAACATTTACACAGGAAGAAGTCCCCCCCCCAAAAAAAAAAACAATATCAGTCCCTTTTAGGCCAAACATCTGCTTTGCAATACAATGTTGGTGTCATCCCTTCAAATGTGTTTTGTCTCACACTTGTAATGAGATTTATCCTGTGGTTTGATCAGCTAATACTCAGTTCTCTAGACTGTGGACTTAGAGAGGTTGGTGTTCAAATCTAGCAAGGACTGCCTACTCTGAGTGTGCATGACTACAGTGAAAGGTTGGACCAGTTTAGCCAAAAGATCTGGTGTGTGTGTTTTCACTTAGTCAAAATATTTGCAGAAAGAGATGGCTCTCACAACAATTTCAGTCCTTTTAGGTCAGACATCTGCTTTAACACAAACACAACTGCATCCCTTCAAATCTGCTCTGTCTAATATTAGTGGTAAGACTTCTGATGTGGTGCAAGCAACTAACAGAGTGCTATAGAATGCATCCATAGACAGAGAGAAGCTCAAATCTGGCAATGTATAAGTAATGTATGTGTGTACAACAGCAGTGACAAACAGGGCTGGTTTACCCAGGAGATGGTGATATGAATGACTCACACTTGTGAGAACACTGACAAGGGAATATCATTTTTATACTTCAAACTATATTGTATGACATATATGAGCATTCAAAGCAATGCTTAAGCCAGACATTGAAGAGTGTGCTTCTTGACACATGCAGGTTAAAGTCTCCTAAGGCAGAAGCATTTCATTCACAGCACTCTTTAGTATGTACTCAGATAAGCAATGGTTCAAATCCATCAGTTTTCAACTACTGCAGTTGTAAGGCAGATAACTGAAATTGTGTAGCAATGGCTTCAGCAAGCGATGTGAGGTAGATAAATTAATGGAAGGTTAACACATACATGGCTACAGGCTACTGCATCATAATAGCTCCAATACATTTTATATAAGTCATGTGGCTTCAAACCAAGCACTGAGGTCACTCTTTCATGCTTTCTGACAACTCTACTAATGATTTCCTCCATAGCATTAGCTGTTAATAAGTAGCTCTCTTGAGTGCAGACTCTGGTACTGTATGTTTGTAAGACAATAGTAATAGACAGGAATGGCTTACCCAACAGATGGAGATATGGCTCACCATACCTCTCAACCTCAAAAAATCTGAACAAAGCCAAAAATAATGGGGGGACAATGCCCAAAAAAGTAGGGACAATTTTAAAATTATAAACTTAGAAACTTGTTAAAATAAAATTGTTTCTGTTACAATTAATTTTCTGAAAGATATAAAGTATGAAACTGAAATGCCTGTCATTATTTAGTGATTTCCATCCTCACTAATATCCTCCAAACATCCTTAGGTTCATAGGCTCATAGGTTGGTACTAGGCTATTGACCCTAGGGCCTATACAAGACTAGCCATAACAATTCCCTGGCTATTTCTTCCAACAATATTTATTTCCCTTGTCCCCTGTCTAGCAGGGTGACTGACATGATCCCTGGGGTGAATTTCCTATCTCCCATCCAATAGTCAAGGTTCCTTTTGAAGAGGGCCAAAGAGGTGCTCTGCTTGACATGTATGGGCAGTCTATTCCAGATCTGGGGAGTCTCTGGGGTCAGGAAACTATCACTCTAGCATGTTTTGTTCATTGTGATGACAAGATTTAGATCCATGGAGCATGTGGCTCCAGGGGATTGGGATTTCTTTGTGTAGCATGTCCAACAGCTCTGGGTTTGATATTGCCTAGTGTGTTAAGCAGAGATCACCTCTGATTAAATGATATGCAACAGAGTATAGCTGGAGTTTTTTTAGACGGTCAGCATAGGGCATCTGCTTTAGGCCTGTGATTCTTTTAGTGAGGTATTTCTGTGGCCTTTCTAGTTGTTGCAGATGTCTTGGGATGTACATACCAAATGGGGCATTGTATTCTATAGTAGGTCTAATGAGGGATGAGTACAGTGGGACAATGACCTCCTTTTTTCTGGATGAAAAGCGCTTATTGATGAGGACTACCACATAGAAGGATTTCCTAACTGTTGTGGTGATGTGGTTATCGAAGTTGAGACCACTGTCCATCTATGTCCCCAAGTCTCTTATCACACTTTTGGTGTTTAGTGTACTTCCACCTATGTGGTAATTCATGGGTACATGTTTTTTTCCCAAAAGGGGATAAATATACATTTCTTGACATTGAGCTTGAGCCCATGGCTCTGGCACCAAGCATCTGTTTCTGTAAGGCCCTTTTGTAGAATATCCACATCATTTGGGGATTCAATAATGGCTCCTAGTTTGCAGTCATCTGCAAACTTTTTTAGCCAGAGTCCCTTAGTGCTGGCCTGTACTTCAGAGAAGTAGATGCCAAACAAGAGCAGTCCCAGGACTGAACCCTGAGGTACTCCACTTGTCACTTGTCTGGAGCTGGATTTGGAGTTGGCTACGTTTGCAGTATGGGATCTGTCTGTAAGCCAGTTGGTAACCCATCGAGTGATGTAGGGATTAATGCCCAGCTTAGTAAATTTATCTATGATTCCAGAGTGGGAGATGGTGTCGAAGGCCTTCGCAAGGTCCAGATAGGCTATGTGGACCACCTTACCCTCGTCCACAGCTCTGGAGACTGATTTGAAGCAGTCAGTCAGGTTCAGGAGACAAGATCGGCCCTTCACAAACCCAAACTGGGTGGTGTCCAGTGTTTGAAGGTTGCCAATGTCTTTGTTTATAAGTTCCATGATAATACATTCTATGGCCTTGCAGATCAGGCTTGTCAGACTGATGATGCGGTACTTCCCAGGATCCAAGGTGGATCCCCCCTTGTGGAGTGGGATAACTGTAGCTGTGCACCACTCAGTCAGCACGAAGCCTGAGGTGAGGCTATGATTAAACATGACACTTAGGTGAGGTGCCAGTTCATCTTGTAGTTCATGTAGTACACAGCCTGGGATGTCGTCTGGTCCCATGGATGGTGTATTCTTAACTTTGGAAAGTGAGTTTTTACCTGTGTGGCCATTATTACCAGAATTTGGCAATTTTTATTGGTATTGAGATGGGCCCTTTAGGAGGTGAGGGGGGGGGTGAAGTTGGAACTGGATCGATCTGACAGGATATTGGCAATATCCTTGGGATCAGTATATTTAATGCCATTCTGTTGTAACTCAGAGCAGATCTCAGCATTGCCATTTAGATTCTTGAAATAGCTATAGAATGCCTTGTGGGTGTCTTTGGAATCCTTGGCAATTTTATTTTCGTAACTAGCTTCGGAGGATTTTATGAGGGATCTCAGCTTCTTACTGAGGCTGGTGAGGGAGTTTTTTGCATCTTGAGATTTTTCTCTTTTCTGCAACAGTTTCTTCCTTCTGTTGTAAAGTTTGTTTATGGCAGGGGACCACCAGATTGGCTTCCTTTTTTTGGAGGAGAGCATCTTGGTTCTATTTGGGATGACACAATTAATTCACGAATGGATGTGCTCGTACAGTGCCTTAGTGTAGGACTCGGCAGTCGAACTTTAAGGTCCCATCTGGATGGGTGTCATGAAGTTTGTCACTTCTGACTTGAGTAGCATGAAATTGTCTTTAGAGAAGATTTTTATGGTGGTTTCCTTACTGGGGGTGGGGGAGGGATGTGGATGTCAAGGGTGATTAGCTTATGGTCAGACCTGATCAATGAGGGGGTGTCCATAGGTGTGGAGCATTGATTTCCTATGTTGGTAATGACCATGTCTAGGATACTGCAGCCCCTGGTGGGACTATGGATTAGTTGATCCAGGGCATTGGAATTTATGAATTCCAAGAACCGTTGGGCAAAGGTGTTGGTACATGAGTAGTTTTCCCAGGTAATGGCAGGGTAGTTGAAATCCCCCAGTATTAGGGTGTTTATATCTTAATATTTTCCAGTATGTTTAGAAAGGTGTAATGAGAATCTTGGGGCATAATGGGGGATCTGTAGGAAACTACAATTTGGATTGCAGTCTTACCTAGTGTTAGTCACACCTGGAGAATTTCAGACGCATTGTGTTGGGAGACTAGCCTGGTGGTATGAATATCCCTGGTGAATATGGACACTCCTCCACTTTTAGTGTTTTGGTCCTGGTTTGGTGGCTGAAAAGTATGGTAAGGGTTGTAGCCTGGTGTTGCAGAGATGCTTTCTGGAGCCTTGAACCAGGTCTCAGTTACTGCACAGATATCGATGTTCTCCATTTTTAGGAGTGCCTCGAGAGACTGCATTTTGAGCTTTAGACGTCTAGCATTGAATAGCATTACCTTCAGATTTTGCATGCTTGTACCTGTTATGGTGGTGATTTTGTCCTTTGAACTTTTCCTAAAAAAAGGCACTATAGGGTTGGCAAGAGCCTTAGCCAGTAACCTGAATCTCAGGGACGAAAGGTGCAGACCATCTCTGGGAAAGCATCATGGTCTGTCGATCATGTCATCCCAGGTAGACAGATAGTGGATCCCCTTTGAATAACACCAGAAGCTTAGCCAATTGTTGAAGTCAGTCATTTTGTCCTTATACTGTGGTATCATTCTGGGCAAAGGCAGGATGCTACTCAGGGCTAGGGTCATACCTACCTGTGCCACATGATCTGAGAGCTCTTCCATGTCTCCTTTCATGTAGTCCAGTGAGGTATGTCTCAAGTCATTCACTCCATCATGGACATTGACAGAGTAATATTTGTACTTGTTGTGGAGTGACTTGAGTGCATTCGTTATGTGGTGGATCCTGGCACCTGACAGGCAGCTGACTGTAATTTTCTCCTTGTTCAGCCTGTTGAGTGGGACATCAGTGTGCCTGACTATAGAGTAACCTATGACTAAAGTGTTAAGTATGTTGTCTTGCCTTAGGGGCTGTTGTTGGGTGGCACACTGGTGTTGTGAGCTATGTGATACTTTGGTTGTGATCGGTGTTTGTTTGCATTTCAGCTTTGTCCAGCAAACTTCAAATGCTATGAGGAGCAGACCAAAAAATATGAGGTAAAATCTGGACATTCTGCAAAAATCTGAGCAGTTGAGAAATATGTGGCATGTTATCATTTGTGCAAACACTAAAAGGGCTAAAGGTTATTAAACCGCACGCAACATTTTAGTGGAAGTAAAACCAGTGCAACAGACTGCTGATGTAATCCCTACAAGTGTGTTCTTTGTGGTAATCCAAACACAATTCTTTCTGTGGAGCCAGTGGTTGATGTACAGTTTTATGAACTCAGAAAGGCAGGTGTTCAACCCTGGCAAAGGATAACTATTAAGTGTGCAAAAGAATATTAACAGACAGGATTGTCTTTACAAACAAAGTTGATGCTTGTAATTTAACTTACTATAAACATTTGCTTTTTTAATTTCTCCAAATCTTTTGGGTTTCTAGTACCTTGATGGGAATGGACCCCATTCCTAAGTCAAAGTACAATTAAAGTTCATGAAATCAGTATTATTTCAGTCTTTGATGTTAGCCAAAAGTGCTCTTTGCAGGACCTGCCATGTGCCCAGTAATGACTCTTTCTGCAGTTCGTATGGGGTTACATGGATTGGTAACATATCTAAATATGATTGTAGATTCTTTATAATGAAACTCATTGCTCCTACTACTATTGGAACTGTCTGGGTATCTTTCTTCCACATTGCTCTCATTTCTGCCTGCAAATCTTGATATGTTATGACTTTGTGGTTCTCTGAATGCAAGACACTGCTGTCACTGGGTGTGGCAGTTTCAGTTATCAATGCTAATTTTGTCTCTTTTCTTGGACACTATATCTGGTTTTCTAGTCTCTATCTTTTGAACTGTTGGTAATGGATGATCCCATGTGATGTCGGCTTCTTCATTTTCTATGATGCTTTGTGGCTCATCAATACCATAATGTTTGCACAATCCCCACTGCAGCAGTCTTGCCACATTATTATGCCTTTCAGTATACAATCCGTATGCTATTAATATGTCGCAACCAGCAATCAGGTGATCAGGTGTGCAACTGTTTCCAATTCAGTTTTACAAAACCTACGTTTGTCTGCTTCTCTCACAAGTTCAATAGACTTTGTAAACAAATGTGTACACAGCCCACTATCTTAGGCAGCCAGAATTAACCTTTCATATCTTGGTTTGAATTCGCCTCTCCTTAACCATTCCTGCATTCGTTCCTGATCATCATGAGATTCTTCCAGAAGTTTTCTATACTTGCAACTGTATTTATGCATTTTCCACATTTCTTGTCTTCTCATCTGGCCCTTCACCTTATATTCTTTCTTTTGTTTTTTTGGCACATTCAGTTGCTGCCTTTTTTTTTATCCACTTCTGGTTTGATTTCCATTCCTGCTTGACACCGACATGCTTCTGCTTGATTAAGGAGAGAAGTCATCTTAGATTTATTCTGTTCATGTATCAGAACTCTCACTATGTTTGGGTCAAGTGAGGTCAGCAGATGTGTGTGGAGTCCCATGATTGCAGAACTATACATGTAATCAATTTCAAGGAGGCCCATCCCTCCTTCAGACCGGGGAATATATAATCTTGGTATGCACTGATTTTTATAAATCATTTGGTGAGCATGAAGCATCCTTCTTGTTTTCCATTCTAATCTATCCAACATGTTAAGGGGCCAGTCAATCACTCCAAAACTGTAAGTTAGGACAGGAAGAGCAAATTGGTTTATACCTTGGATTTTGTTCCTAGATGTCAGTGTTATTTTCAGGATTAATTTAAGTCTTCTGAAGTATTCCTTACCAAGTTTTATTCACATTTGTTTGTGTTTTATTGTTAATCCTTCATCAATTCCCAAATATTTATGCACTGCTTCTTTATATTGCATTATTGCCTCAAACTAATGTTTTCCTGGTGCTGCAGTTTTCCTGCTTTAAAGGTTGCTTTTGCACATTTATCAAGACGAAATGACATTCTAATATCATCTGAAAAAGATTTGACAACTTGCAGTTATGCTTTCAGTTCCTCATCTGATGAGCTATACAGTTTTAAATCATCCCCAAAGAGAAGGTGTGACATCTCTGCACTTTGTTGTTTTCTAGGAGCCAGATTATAGGCATGGCCAAAACTGTTGAGTAAATAGCTTAATGGATTATGGCAAGGCATAATAGTAACAGTGACAGAGAGTCACCCTGGAATATCCCCCTTTGAATTTTATCCATGGGATGATAATTTGTCCTTTATCATGACTTAATTGCAAAGTGGTCTGCCACTGTTTCATGGTCACTGTAATGTAATCAATCAGCGTAGAATGTATCTTACACATTTTTAAGCACTCTTTTATCGGGTCTATAGTATATATTAGAAATTCCAAAATATCGAACACCATAAGCTCGAACTTGGAATTTCGAAATATAATAACATCAAAAACTCAGAATAGCAAATTTTTTTCCCAGGGAAAAAAATTTGCTGTTCTGAGAAACATACACTTAACAAAACCTTACTTCTAACTCTACACTAAACTGTACATACATTCCTATCTATCCACTAACCTTAATGCGCACCCTAACCCTAAGGTCTGTAACTATCCCACACTTACCTGTACGAAACTATACACAAACAAACTAATTAAAACACACACATACACTTAACAAAACCCTACGTCTAACCCTACACTAAACCATACATACATTCCTACCTATCCACTTACCTTAACCTGCACCCTAACCCTAAGGTCTGTAACTATCGCACCACAGTGGAGGAAACAGTGAAACCACATAATGACCCACTGAAATCTTGCCCTAGGTAAGAATTTGATGTTCTGGGGCTTCGCTATTTTCATCCTTCGATGTAGTTGGTTCGATATTATAACATTTGAAGTTTTGCAACTTCAATGTTATAATATAGACCTGTTTTATCCATGAATGAGGGATACTATCAAATGTTTTTTTGTAGTCAATTCATACCACACATAGATTCTTCCCCTTTTTACAGTTCTCTACTATGACCTTGTTTAACAACAAATGATCTTTGGTTCCATATGACTTTCTTTTATTTCCCTTTTGTTCTACTGCCATAATTGAGTTTTCTTCTAAATGACTATAAACTCTGTTAGTATCAATTCCCATGCATATTTTATACGTCATTGGAAGGCAAGTTATTGGTCTATAATTTTTAGCGTAGCTTGCAGGTTCACTCTTAAGTAGGAACATTGTTTTTCCTGTTGTTATCCAGGTTGGTGTCTGTTCTGGGTGCGCATATAAATAGTTCTTGCTCATGGCTTAATCTTCGTGCAAAGATGTTAATACTTTTAACCAGACGTTAGATACTGCATCTGGGCCTGGAGTTTTCCAATTAAAGGCTTTTCTTAACTTTGTTTCAATTTCTCTGGCTGTTACTTCATCCCATTTCATATCCTGTACCTTTAAGCTTCTTAGTCTTTCTTTTACTTCTATCTATTTATCATCTTTGTTATGTTCCACAGGATCTTCATAGATACTTCTCCTAAATATATCTATCTCTTCTTTTTTTTTGGTGGTCTTTCAATTCCTTTTACCTTATTTCTCAGTTCTCTATAAAACTTTTTTGGGTCCTCAATAAATCACTTATTTTGCACTTTTCCTTTATATTTATCTTCGTATCGTCTATGTTTTTCCACCTGTGCTGAAATTTTTAGTTTGTCATTTGTGATAGTGCATGATAAATCCTGGTCTGTTCTAATATTGCGCATTACGTTTATCACATCTTTCTTAGTATTTTTCCCTTTTTATTTCTCCAAGTCTTTTGGGTTTCTAATACCATGATGGGAATGGACCTCATTCCTAAGTGAAAGTACAATTAAAGTTCATGAAATTAGTATTGTTTCAATCTTTGATGTCAGCAAAAAGTACTCTTTGCAGCACCCACAATGTGCCCAATAATGACTGCTTCTGCACTTCGTATGGAGTTACATGTATTGGTAGCATATCTAAATATGATTGTAAATTTTTTTTTGTAAGACCCGTTGCTCTTACTACTATTGGAACTGTCTGGGTATCTTTCTTCCACATTTTTCTTATTTCTGCCTACCGACCCTGATATTTTATGACTTTTTGTCTCTCTGTACACAAGGCATTGTAGTCACTGGGTGTGGTGATTTCAGTGATCAATGCTACCCTGGTCTTCTTCTCTTGGACCATTATATCTGGTTTTCTAGCATCTATCTTATGAACTGTTGATAATGGATGATCTGATGTGATATAGACTTCTTCGTTTTCTATGATTCTCTGTGGTTCATGTTTGCAGTTTTTTAGCCACTTCATTACCATAATGTTTACACAATCCCCAGTGCAACAGTCTTGCCATATTATTATTATGCCTTTCAGTATACAGTCCTTCTGCCATTAGTAGGTCGCAACGAGCAATGAGATGTGTAACTGTTTTCAATTTGGTTTTACAAAAACTACATTTGTCTGTTTCTCCCACATGTTCAATGGACTTTATAAACCAACATGCACACAGCCCACTATCCTGGGCTGCCAATATTAACCTTTCATCTCTTGGTTTGAATTCAACTCTCCTTAACCACTCCTGTGTTCATTCCTGATCAACATGAAGTTCTTCCAGAAGTTTTCTATACTTGCAAGTATATTTATGCATTTTCCACATTTCTTGTCTTCTCATCTGATCCTTCACCTTATATTCTTTCTTTTGTTTTTTGGCACATTCAGTTGCTGCCTGATTTTTATCTACTTCTGGTTTGATTTCCATTCCTGCTTGACACTGATATGCTTCCACTAAACTAAGCAGGGAAGCCATCTTAGATTTATTCTCCTCATGTTTCAAAACTTTTACTACATTTGGGTCTTGTGAGGTCAGCAGATATGTGTGGAGTCCCACGATTGCAAATCTATACATATATTCAGTTTCAAAGAGGACCATCCCTCCTTCAGAACGCAGAACATATAATCTTGCTATGCACTGATTTTATACATCATTTGGTGAGCATGAAGCATCCTTCTTATTTTCTTAGCTAATCTATCCAACACATTTTGATGCCAGTCAATCACTCCAAAACTATAAGTTAGGACAGGAAGAGCAAATTGTTTATAGCTTGGATTTTGTTCCTAGATTTCAGTGCTATTTTCAGAATTAATTTAAGTCATCTGAAGTATCCCTTATAAGTTTTATTCACATTTATTCATGTTTTATTGTTGATCCTTCATCAATTCCCAAATATTTATCCACTCCTTCTTGCTCAAGTTCTTTTATATCGCATTATTGTCCCAAACTAATGTTTTCCTGGTGTTGCAGTCTTCCTGCTTTAAAGGTTGCTTTTGCACATTTATCAAGACCAAATGACATTTTTATATCATCTGAAAAAGTTTTGACAACTTGCAGTTCCTCATCTGATGAGCTATACAGTTTTAAATCATCCCCAAAGAGAAGGTGTGAAGTCTTTGCAGTTTGTTGTTTTCTAGGAGACACATTATAGCCATGGCCAAAACTGTTGAGCAAATAGCTTGATAGATTATGGCGGGTCTATATTAGATCATCAAAATAGTTGAATTTTGAATAATCTAATATCAAACCCAATATCTTGAATGCTGAAAACAGCGAAGCTGCACAAAACCGAATTCTTTCCTAGGGAAAGAATTTGGTTGGCCGTTGTTGTGGCTTCGTTGTTTTCAGCGATGTGGTGGAAAGTTACGGGTTGGGTTAAGGTAAGTGTGTGATTGTGCGGACGTTCGGGTTAGGGTGCGGGTTAGGTGACTTAGGGTTAGGGCATGGGTCAGGTAAGTGTGCGATTGTGACAGACATTAGGGGTGGATTAAGTGGGTTAGGGTTAGGGCGCGAGTGAGGTGAGTATGTGATAGTAACAGAATTTGGGGTTGGGGTGGGTTAAGAGAGTTAAGGTTAGGGCGCGGATGAGGTGAGTGTGCAATAGTGAGAATTTGGAGTTAGGGGCAGGTGAAGTGAGTTAGGGTTAGGGCACGGGTGAGGTGAGTGTGCGATAGTGATGGACCTTAGGGTTAGGGTCTGTGTTAAGGTAAGTGGATAGAAAGTAGTGTATGTGCAGTGTAGTGTAGGGTTAGATGTAGTTTTTAAGTGTATGTGCATGGATTGCTGCTTTTTTGTGTGCTTGTGGTGTGTGTGTTTGTTTCTCGGAACAGCAAATTTTTTCCCTGGGAAAAAATTTGCTGTTTTGAGGTTTCGATATTATTAGTGTTTGGGTTTTGCAGTTCGACATTACGGCATTCGATAATGGGCCATTTCGATGATCTGATAGAGGCCCAATTATTGAAAGGCAGAATAATAACAGTGACAGAGAGTCACCCTGGAATATCCCCCTTTGCATTTTTATCCCTGGGATAACAGTTTGTCCTTTATCATGGCTTACTTGCAAAGTGGTCTGCCACTGTTTCATGGTCACTGTAATGTAACTGATCAGTGTGGGGTGTGTCTTATACATTTTTAAGCACTCTTATATCCATGAATTAGGGATACTATCAAATGCTTTTTTGTAGTCAGTTCATGCCACACATAGATTCTTCCCCTTTTTACAGTTCTCCACTATGACTTTGTTTAACAACAAATGATTCTTTGTTCCATATGACTTTCTTTTATTTCCGTTTTGCTCTACTGCCATAATTGAGTTTTCTTCTAAATTACTATAAACTCTGTCGGCATCAGTTCCCGTGTATAGTTTATATATCATCGGAAGGCAAGTTATTGGTCTATAATTTTTAGGGTAGCCTGCAGGTTCACTCTTAAGTAGAAGCATTGTTTTTCCTGTTAGCCAGGCTGGTGTCTGTTCTGGATGCACATATAAATAGTTCTTACTCATGGCTAAATCTTCATGCAAAGATGTTAATACTTTTAACCAGAAGTTAGGTACTGCATCTGGGCATGGAGTTTTCCAATTAGAGGCTTTTCTTAACTTTGTTTCAATCTCTCTGGCTGTTAGTTCATCCCATTTCATATCCTGTACATTTAAACTTCTTATTCTTTCTTTTACTTCTTCTATCCATTTAGCATCTTTGTTATGTTCCACAGGATCTTCACAGATACTTCTCCAAAATGTTTCTATTTCTTCTTTTTTTGGCGGACTTTCAATTCCTTTTATCTTATTTCCCAGTTCTCTATAAAACCTTTTTGGGTCCTCAATAAATTGCTTATTTTGCACTTTTCCTTTATATTTATATTCATATCTTCTACGTTTTTTCCACCTGTGTTGAAACTTTTAGTTTGTTATTTGTGATAGTGCATGATAAATCCTGGTCTGTTCTAATATTTCACATTACTTTTATCACATCTATCCTTCTTAGTATTTTTGGCCTTTTTTATTTCTTTAAGTCTTTTGGGTTGCTAATACCATGATGGGAATGGACTCTATTCCTAAATCAAAGTACAATTAAAGTTCATGAAATTAGTATTGTTTCAATCTTTGATGTCAGCCAAAACTGCTCTTTGCAGCACCCACAATGTGCCCAGTAATGACTTCTTCTCCAATTCATAAGGAGTTACATGGACTGGTAACATATCTAAATACAATTGTAGATTGTTTTTTATATGACCCCTTGCTCCTACTACTATTGGAAGTGTCTGGGTATCTTTCTTCCACATTGCTCTCGTGTCTGCCTGCAGATCCTGGTATTTTATGAATTTGTGTCTCTCTGTACACAAGACACTGTAGTCACTGGGTGTGGTGATTTCAGTGATCAGTGTTACTCTTGTCTTCTTTTCCTGGACCACTATATCTGGTTTTCTAGCATCTATCTTTGAACTGTTGGTAATGGGTGATCCCATGTGATATACATTTCATCATTTTCTATGATGCTTTGTGGTTCATGTTTCCAGTTTTTTACAGACACTTCAATACCATAATGTTTGCACAATCCCCAGTGCAACATTCTCGCCATATTATTATGCCTTTCAGTATACAGTCCTTCTGCCATTAGTATGTCGCAACCAGCAATGAGGTGTGCAACTGTTTCCAATTTGGTTTTACAAAAAACACATTTGTCTGTTTCTCCCATATGGTCAATGGACTTTATAAACCAATGTGTATGCAGCCCACTATCTTGGGCTGCCAATATTAACATTTCATCTCATGGTTTGAATTTTCCTCTCCTTAATCACTCCTGTGGTTGTTCGTAATCAACATGATCCACATTCGTCCCTTCTCATCTGATCCTTCACCTTATATTCTTTCTCTTATTTTTTGGCACATGCATTTGCTGCCTAATTTTTATCTACTTCTGGTTTGATTTCCATTCCTGCTTGATGCTGATAACCTTCTGATATATTAAGCATAGAAGTTATCTTAGATTTATTCTCCTCATGTTTCAAAACTTTTATTATGTTTGGGTCTTGTGCGGTTAGCAGAAATGTGTGGAGTCCCACGACTGCAGATCTAAACATATAATCAATTTCAAGGAGGCCCATTCCTTCTTCGGAAAGCGGAATATATAATCCTGGTATGCATTGATTTTTATATATCATTTGGTGAGCATGAAGCATCCTTCTTGTTTTCCTATCTAATCTAACATTTTTTGGGGGCCAGTCAATCACTCCAAAACTGTAAGCTAGGATAGGAAGAGTAAATTGATTTATAGGTTGAATTTGGTTCCTAGATGACAGTGCTGTTTTCAGAATTAATTTAAGTCTTCTGAAGTATCCCTAATAAGTTTTATTCACATTTGTTCATGTTTTGTTGTTGATCCTTCATCAATTCCCAAGTGTTTATACACTCCTTGCTCAAGTTATTTTATATCACATTCTTGCCCCAAACTGATGTTTTTCTGGTGTTGCAGTATTCCTGCTTTAAAGGTTGCATTTGCACATTTATCAAGACCAAATGACATTCTTATATCATCTGAGAAAGATTTGACAACTTGCAGGTGTACTTTCATTTCCTCATCTGATGAAATATACAGTTTTAAATCATCGATAAATAAAAATCTTTTCACTTTATTGATTTCTGGGAGCCAAATTGTAACCCTGACCTAATCTGTTATGTACACAGCTTAAAGGATTAAGCACAAGACAAAAGAGGAGAGGAGATAAAGTGTCATCATGACATATTATTTTTGCCAGTATGATGTAATAGACATTATTGTAGTCATCACTGTACTTCCTTATAAGCATGCCCAGCATAGTGATGTGGTATGTGTTATTGTAGTCATCACTGTACTTCCTTATAAGCATGCCCAGTATAATGATGTAGTATGTGTTATTGTAGTCATCGCTGTACTTCCTTATGAGCATGCCCAGTACAGTGATGTAGTATGTGTTATTGTAGTCATCGCTGCACTTCCTTATAAGCATGCCCAGTATAGTGATGTAGTATGTGTTATTGTAGTCATGGCTGTATTTCCTTATGAGCATGCCCAGTATAATGATACAGTAGATGTTATTGTAGTCATCGCTGTGCTTCCTTATGAGCATGCCCAGTATAATGATATAGTAGATGTTATTGTAGTCATCACTGTACTTCCTTATGAGCATGCCCAGTATAGTGATGTAGTATGTGTTATTTTAGTCATCGCTGTACTTCCTTATAAGCATGCACAGTATAGTGATGCAGTAGATATTATTGTAGGCATCTCTGTACTTATTTGTAAGCAGGCCCAGTATAGTGACATAGTAGATGTTATTGTAGTAATCACTGTACTTCTTTATGAGCATGCCCAGTATAGTGATCTAGTATGTATTATTGTAGTCATCGCTGCACTTCCTTATAAGCATGCCCAGTATAGTGATGTAATACATGTTATTGTAGTCATCGCTGTACTTCCTTATGGGCATGCCCTGTATAATGATATCGTAGATATTATTGGAGTCATCGCTGTACATCCTTATGAGCATTCTCAGTATAATGATATAGTAGATGTAGTTGTAGTCATCACTGTACTTCCTTACGGGCATGCCCAGTATAGTGACGTAGTAGATGTTATTGTAGTCATCGCTGTACTTCCCTATGAGCATGCCCAGTATACTGATGTAGCATGTGTTATTGTAGTCATCACTGTACTTCCTTATGGGCATGCCCAGTATAGTGATGAAGTATTTGTTATTATAGTCATCGCTGCACTTCCTTATAAGCATGCCCAGTATAGTGATGTAATACATGTTATTGTAGTCATCGCTGTACTTCCTTATGGGCATGCCCAGTAGAGTGATGTAGTATGTGTTATTGTAGTCATGGCTGTATTTCCTTATGAACATGCCCAGTATAATGATGTAGTATGTATTATTGTAGTCATCGCTGTACTTCCTTATGAGCATGCCCAGTATAGTGATGTAGTATGTGTTAATGTAGACATCGCTGTACTTCCTTATAAGCATGCCCAGTATAGTGATGTAGTAGATGTTATTTTAGTCATCACTGTACTTCTGAACGGGCATGCCCAGTATAGAATGTAGCAGATGTTATTATTATCATCGCTGTACTTCATTATAAACATGCCCAGTATAATGACGTAGTGCATGTTATTGTAGTCATCACTGTACTTCCAATGAGCATGCAGTGTAATGATGTCATAAATGTTATTGGAGTCATCACTGTACTTCCTTATGGGCATGCCCAGTATAGTGATGTAGTATGTGTTATTGTAGTCATGGCTGTATTTCCTTATGAACATGCCCAGTATAATGATGTAGTATGTGTTATTGTAGTCATCGCTGTACTTCCTTATGGGCATGCCCTGTATAATGATTTACTATGTATTATTGGAGTCATCGCTGTACATCCTTATGAGCATTCTCAGTATAATGATATAGTAGATGTAGTTGTAGTCATCACTGTACTTCCTTACGGGCATGCCCAGTATAGTGACATAGTAGATGTTATTGTAGTCATCGCTGTACTTCCTTATGAGCATGCCCAGTATACTGATGTAGCATGTGTTATTGTAGTCATCACTGTACTTCCTTATTGGCATGCCCAGTATAGTGATGTAGTATTTGTTATTGTAGTCATCACTGCATTTCCTTATAAGCATGCCCAATATAGTGATGAAATACATGTTATTGTAGTCATCGCTGTACTTCCTTATGGGCATGCCCAGTATAGTGATGTAGTATGTGTTATTGTAGTCATGGCTGTATTTCCTTATGAATATGCCCAGTATAATGATGTAGTATGTGTTATTGTAGTCATCACTGTACTTCCTTATGAGCATGCCCAGTATACTGATGTAGCATGTGTTATTGTAGTCATCACTGTACTTCCTTATGGGCATGCCCAGTATAGAATGTAGCAGATGTTATTATTGTCATCGCTGTACTTCATTATAAGCATGCCCAGTATAATGACGTAGTGCATGTTATTGTAGTCATCACTGTACTTCCAATGAGCATGCCCAGTGTAATGATGTCATAGATGTTATTGTAGTCATCACTGTATTCCTTATGGGCATGCCCAGTATAGTGATGTAGTATGTGTTATTGTAGTCATGGCTGTATTTCCTTATGAACATGCCCAGTATAATGATGCAGTATGTGTTATTGTAGTCATCACTGTACTTCCTTATGGGCATGCCCTGTATAATGATATTGAAGATGTTATTGGAGTCATCGCTGTACTTCCTTATGAGCATGCCCAGTATAGTGATGTAGTCTGTGTTATTGTAGTCATGGCTGTATTTCCTTATGAACATGCCCAGTATAGTGATGCAGTATGTGTTATTGTAGACATTGCTGTACTTCCTTATAAGCATGCCCAGTATAGTGATGTAATAGATGTTATTTTAGTCATCACTGTACTTCTGAACGGGCATGCCCAGTACAGAATGTAGCAGATGTTGTTATTGTCATCGCTGTACTTCATTATAAGCATGCCCAGTATAATGACGTAGTGCATGTTATTGTAGTCATCACTGTACTTCCAATGAGCATGCCCAGTGTAATGATGTCATAGATGTTATTGTAGTCATCACTGTACTTCCTTATGACCATGCCCAGTATAGTGATGTAGTAGACGTTATTGTAGTCATTGCTGTACTTCCTTATGAGCATGCCTAGTATAGTGATGTAGTACATGTTATTGTAGTCATCACTGTACTTCCTTATGGGCATGCCCAGTATAGTGATATAGTAGATGTTATTGTAGTCATCGCTGTACTTCCTTATGAGCATGCCCAGTATAGTGATACAGTAGATGTTAATGTAGTCATCTCTGTACTTACTTGTAAGCAGGCCCAGCACTGTGACATAGTAGATGTTATTGTAGTCATCACTGTACTTCCTTATGAGCATGCCCAGTATAGTGATGTAGTATGTGTTCTTGTAGTCATCTCTGTACTTCCTAATAAGCATGCCCAGTATAGTGATGTAGTTATTATGGTCATCTCTGTACTTCCTTATGGGCATGCCCTGTATAATGATATAGTAGATGTTATTGTAGTCATCACTGTACTTACTTATGACCATGCCCAATATAGTGATGTAGTAGATGTTATTAGGGTCATCACTGTGCTTCCAATGAGCATGCCCTGTATAAAGATATAGTAGATGTTATTTTAGTCATCTCTGTACTTCCTTATGAGCATGCCCAGTATAGTGATGTAGTAGATATTATTGTAGTCATTGCTGTACTTCCTTAAGAGCATGCCCAGTATAATGATGTAGCATGTGTTATTGAAGTCATTGCTCTACTTACTTGTAAGCATGCCCAGCAAAGTGAGGTAGCAGATGTTATGGTAGTCATCACTGTACTTCCTTATGGGTATGCCCAGTATAATGATATAGTAGATGTTTTTGTAGTCATAGCTGTACTTCCTTATGAACATGCCCAGTATAGTGATGCAGTAGATGTTAATGTAGTCATCTCTGTACTTACTTGGAAGCAGGCCCAGCACAGTGACGTAGTAGATGTTATTGTAGTCATCACTGTACTTCCTTATGAGCATGCCCAGAATAGTGATGTAGTATGTGTTATTGTAGTCATCGCTGTACTTCCTTATAAGCATGCCCAGTATAGTGATGTGGTACGTGTTATTGTACAATGATATAGTAGATGTTATTTTAGTCATCGCTGTACTTCCTTATGAGCATGCCCAATATAGTGACATAGTAGATGTTATTGGAGTCATCACTGTACTTCCAATGAGCATGCCCTGTAAAAGATATAGTAGATGTTATTGTAGTCATCACTGTACTTCCTTACGGGCATGCCCATTATAGTGATGTAGTAGATGTCATTTTAGTCATCGCTGTACTTCCTTATGAGCATGCCCAGTATACCGATGTAGTATGTGTTACTGTAGTCCTCACTGTACTTCCTTATGGGCATGCCCAGTATAGTGATGTAGCAGATGTCATTGTAGTCATCGCTGTACTTCCTTATGAGCATGCCCAGTATATCGATGTAGTATGTGTTATTGTAGTCATCACTGTACTTCCTTATGGGCATGCCCAGTATAGTGATGTAGTAGAAGTTATTTTAGTCATCACTGTACTTCTTTATGGGTATGACCAGTATAGTGACGTAGTGGAAGTTATTGTATTCATCGCTGTACTTTCTTATGAGCATGCCCAGTTTAATAATGTTGTAGATGCTATTGTAGTCATCGCTGTACTTCCTTATAAGCATGCACAGTATAATGATGTAGTATGTGTTATTGCAGTCATCGCTGTACTTCCTTATGAACATGCCCAATATAACGATGTAGAAATGATATTGTAGTCATCACTGTAGTTCCTTATGAGCATGCCCTGTATAATGATGTAGTATGTGTTATTGTAGTCATCGCTGTACTTCCATATGAGCATTCCCAGCATAGTGATGTAGTAGACGTTATTGTAGTCATCACTGTAGTTCCTTATGAGCATGCCCAGTACAGTGATGTAGTATGTGTTATTGTAGTCATCGCCACACTTCCTTAAAAGCATGTCCAGTATAGTCATGTAGAATGTGTTATTCTAGTCATTGATGTATTTCCTTATAAGCATGTACAGTGTAGTGATGTAGTTTGTGTTATTGTAGTCATCACTCTACTTCTTTATGAGTATGCCCAGTATAATGATGTAGTAGATGTTATTGTAGTCATCAATGTACTTCCTGATGAGCATGCCCAGTGTAATGATGTAGTATGTGTTATTGTAGTCATCGCTGTACTTCCTTATGAGCATGCCCAGTATAATGATGTAGTATGTGTTATTGTAGTCATCGCTGTACTTCCATATGAGCATTCCCAGCATAGTGACGTAGTAGATGTTATTGTAGTCATTGCTCTACTTCATTATGAGCATGCCCAGTATAATGATGTAGTAGATGTTATTGTAGTCATCCCTGTACTTCCTTATGAGCAGGCCCAGTATAGTGATGTAGTAATGTTATTGTAGTCATCGCTGTACTTCCTTACAAACATGCCTAGTATAATGATGTAGTAGATGTTATTTTAGTCATCACTGCACTTCCTTATGGGTATGCCCAGTACAGTGATGTGGTAGACGTTATTGTATTCATCGCTTTACTTCCTTATGAGCATGCCCAGTATAATAATGTCATAGATGTTATTGGAGTCATTGCTGTACTTCCTTATTAGCATGCCCAGTATAATGATGTATTATGTGTTATTGTAGTCATTGCTGCACTTCCTTATGAGCATGCCCAGTATAACTACGTTGTAGATGTTATTGTAGTCATCACTGTACTTCCAATGGGCATGCCCAGTATAATGATGTCATAGATGTTATTGTAGTCATTACTGTACTTCCTTATGAGCATGCCCAGTATAGTGATGTACTAGATGTTATTGTAGTCATTGCTGTATTTCTTATGAGCATGCCCTGTATAATGATATAGTAGATGTTATTGTAGTCATCGCTGTACTTCCTTATGAGCATGCCCAGTATAGTAATGTAGTATGTGTTATTGTAGTCATCGCTGTAATTCCTTATAAGCATGTACAGTGTAGTGATGTAGTAGATGTTGTTGTAGTCATCACTGTACTTCCTTTTGGACATGCCCAGTATAATAATATAGTAGAAATTATTGTAGTTATCACTGTACTTTCTTATGAGCATGCACACTATAGTGATGTAGTATGTGTTATTGTAGTCATCGCTGTACTTCTTTATAAGCATGCCAAGTAAAATGATGTATTATGTGCTATTGTCGTTGCTGTACTTCCTTATGAGCATGCCCAGTATAATGATGCAGTAGATGTTATTGTAGTAATCACTGTACTTCCTTATGAGCATGCCCAGTATAGTGATGTGGTATGTGTTATTGTAGTCATCACTGTACTTGCTTATAAGCATGCCCAATATATTGATGTATTAGGTGTTATTGTAGTCATCACTGTACTTCCCTATGAGCATGCACAGTATAGTGATGTAGTATGTGTTATTGTAGTCATCACTGTACTTCCTTGTAAGCATGCCCAGTGTAGTGATGTAGTAGATGTTATTTTTGTCATCACTATACTTCCTTATGGGCATGCCCAATATAATGATATAGTAGATGTTAATTTAGTCATCACTGTTCTTCCTTATGCACATGCCCAGTATAGTGATGTAGTATCTGTTATTGTAGTCATCTCTGTACTTCCTTGTAAGCATATCCAGGTTGTGATGCAGTAGATGTTATTGTAGTCATCCCTGTACTTCCTTATGAGCGTACCCAGTATAGTGATGTTATAGATGTTATTGTAGTCAGCACTGTACTTCCTTACGGGCATGCGCAGTATAATGATATAGTAGATGTTATTGTAGTCATCCCTGTACTTCCTTATGAGCATGCCCAGTATAGTGATGTAGTAATGTTATTGTAGTCATCACTGTACTTCCTTATGGGTATGCCCAGTATAGTGAAAAAGTAGATGTCATTGTATTCATCGCTGTACTTCCTTATGAGCATGCCCACTTTAATAATATCATAGATGTTATTTTAGTCATTGCTGCACTTCCTTATGAGCATGCCCAGTATAATTACATAGTAGATGTTATTGTAGTCATCACTGTACTTCCCATGATCATGCCCAGTATAATGATGTCATAGATGTTATTGTAGTCATTGCTTTACTTCCTTATGGGCATGCCCAGTATAGTAATGTAGTATGTGTTATTGTAGTAATTGCTGTACTTCTTTATAAGCATGTACAGTGTAGTGATGTAGTAGATGTTATTGTAGTCATCACTGTACTTCCTTATGGGCATGCCCAGTATAATGATATAGTAGAAGTTATTGTAGTCATCGCTGTACTTCCTTATGAGCATGCCCAGTATAGTGATGTAATATGTTTTATTGTAGTCATCGTTGTACTTCCTTATTGGCATGTCCATTAAAATGATGTTTTAGGTGTAATTGTAGTCATCGCTGTACTTCCTTATGAGCATGCCCATATAGTGATGTAGTATGTGTTATTGTATATCATTATACAGGGCATGTAGTATGTGTTATTGTAGTCATCGCTGTACTTCATTATGAGCATGCCCAGTATAATGATTTACTATGTGTTATTGCATTCATCCCTGTACTTCCATATGAGTATGCCCAGCATAGTGACATACTAGATGCTATTGTAGTCATCGCTGTACTTCCTTATAAGCATGTACAGTGTAGTGATGTAGTTTGTGTTATTGTAGTCATCGCTGTACTTCCTTATGAGCATGCCCAGTATAATGATGTAGAACATGTTATTGTAGTCATCACTGTACTTCCTTATGAGCATGCCCAGTATAATGATGTAGTATGTGTTATTGTAGTCATCGCTGTACTTCCATTTGAGCATGCTGAGCATAGTGACGTAGTAGATGTTATTGTAGTCATTTCTGTACTTCCTTATGAGCATGTTCAGTATAGTGATGTAGTATGTATTATTGTAGTCATCGCTGTACTTCCTTATAAGCATGTACAGTGTAGTGATGTAGTAGATGTTATTGTAGTCATCACTGTACTTCCTTACAGGCATGCCCAGTATAATGATATAATAGAAGTTTTTGTAGTCATCGCTGTACTTCCTTATAAGCATGCTCAGTATAATGATATAGTAGATGTTATTGTAGTCATCGCTGTACTTCCTTATGAGCATGCCCAGTATAGTGGTGTAGTAGATATTACTGCAGCCATCACTGCACTTCCTTATGAGCATGCTCGGTATAGTGACATAGTAGATGTTACTGCATTCATCATTGTACTTTGTTATAAGCATGCCCAGTATAGTGATTTAGTAGATATTTTTGTAGTCATCACTGTACTCCCTTATGGGGGGCGGCCACTGTGGTGCAGCAGTTAGCATTGCCACCTCACAGCAAGAGGTTTTCTGGTTCGATTCTCGGCTGGGGTGCCTTCTGTGCGTAGTCTTCATGTCCTCCCTGTGGTCACGTGGGTTTCCTCTGGGTGCTCCGGTTTCCTCCCACATCCCAAAGACATGCTGTAGGTGGATTGGACACTCTAAATTGGCCCTAGGCATGAGTGTGTGCATGTGTGTGCCTTCTGTGGAAGGTTGAGAGCCAGGCTGGCAACTCGACACCGTAAAACTCTACTGCCAATCATGAGTGGACAGGTGATCCACTGTGGCGACCCCTAACCAGGAAAAGCCGAAAAAAGAAGAAGAGTGTACTCCCTTATGGGCATGCCCAGTATAGTGATATAGTAGATGTTACTGCAGTCATCACTGTACTTCCTTATGATCATGCCCAGTATAGTGACATAGTAGATGTTACTTCTGTCATCACTGTACTTTGTTATAAGCATGCCCAGTATAGTGATGTAGTAGACATTATTGTAGTCTTTGCTGTATGTCCTTATGAGCATGCCCAGTATAATGATATAGTGGATGTTATTGTAGTCATCACTGTACTTCCTTATGAGCATGCCCAGTATAATGATGTAGAAGATGTTATTGTAGTCATCGCTGTACTTCCTTATGAGCATGCCCAGTATAATGATGTCATACATGTTATTGTAGTCATCATTGTACTTCCTTGAGCATGCCCAGTATAGTGATGTACTAGATGTTATTGTAGTCATTGCTGTATTTCTTATGAGCATGCCCAGTATAGTAATGTAGTATGTGTTATTGTTGTCATTGCTGTACTTCCTTGTAAGCATGCCCAGTGTAGTGATGTAGTAGATGTTATTGTAGTCATCACTCTACTTCCTTACGGGCATGCCCAGTATAATGATATAGTAGAAATTATTGTAGTCATCGCTGCACTTCCTTATGAGCATGCCCAGTAAAATGATGTATTAGGTGTTATTGTAGTCATTGCTGTGCTTTTATTTATTTTGCAATTGTTGACCGGGCTAGTCTAGCTGGATATATGCCCATTTTCAGTAGAGGCCTGGGGAGATAAACTCCAAACAGTTCAAATAAGGTTCACATCTACAGCAGTACATATTTAAAATGCAAATACATTCACCATAAAGAAAAAAGAAATTTAGGTGGTCACACGTTTATAAAGTATAAAAAATGCAAAGTATTTGACTAGACTTAGTACAGTTACTAATGAAGTTACAATTAAATGTTCAGAAAGAATATAAAAAGTGCAGTATAAATGTAGATAAAAGGAAGATAAAAAGTAGGTAATATGGAGCAGCAGTTGAGTAATACATCTAGTAGTACAAGATGTCACTTTTTTGAGAATACAGTACGGGTAGAATAGTCGTTGTGAAGATGAAATTGTACCAGAGATGAGAAGGTTGGATCAAGTAACAAGAGCATGCTGGTCCATCAGGGTTAGTACAGGAGCACATCCAATGTGTTTTCAGGAAGAGCTTGAGTTTATTTTTGAACAGAGTAATAGAGGGAAGTGTGGAAAGTTTGGAGGGAAGTAGATTCCAGGCTTTTCCTACAGTATTAGAGAAGAGAGAGTCTCCAGCTCTATTGTTTGATTTATTGATATTTACAAGAAGTTTTTGTGAAGATCTTATGGACTTCAGGTTATAGTAGGGGTGAATAAGGTTAGATAGGATGGGTGTCTTGGCAGGTTGATAAAGTATTTTATGGGCAATGGCAAGTTGATTAAATTTCAGCTGCTGCTGTAATTCAAGCCACCCTAGATGCTTTAGATTAATACAGTGGTATGTTCTGTAAGGGTTACCTGTGGCAAATCTGGCTATATTATTGTAGGAGTTTTCTAGTTTCTTAAGGTTATTTTTCGACAGATTAGTAAATATGGGTAAGGCATAAAGAAGGGTAGAGATGAGATGGGTGTGGGCAATAGTTATTCTAGTTGCAGGAGTGAGGAAGGGTTTGCTCCTATAAAGAGAGCCTATTTTTTTATTAGTAGTTTGCAAAGTGTTGTTGATATGGGTGTCAAAGTTAAGGTTGTTGTCTATGGTGATACCTATCAGTTTGGTAGTAAGATCTTGGGATATAACAGTACCATTATTGGATGTTAAAGTGAAGTCTATTGGGGGAGATTTACTGGTAGGTGTAAAAAGGAGAAGTTTAGTTTTTTTAGGGTTTAGTAGGAGACAGTGTTTTGTAAATCATAGTTCTACAGAGTTAAATAAGTCTTGTGTATGGGAGTGATGTTCAGATACAGAAGTGGCTGAGCATACAAGTGCAGTGTCATCCGCGTATTGTATACATGTAGCTTGGGGAACTACTTGGTGAAGGTCATTGATGAATATAGAAAACAGGAGAGGGCCTAGTATGGACCCTTGAGGGACACCAATATTAACAGGTAGATGGGTAGAAAGAATGGTGTTCCAGAGCACAGCTTGATGTCTGTCATTTAAGTAGGACTGGGACCATTTTATACCTAGTATGTATACTTCCTTATGAGCATGCCCATATAGTGATGCAGTATGTGTGATTGTCTTCATGGCTGTACTTCCTTATGAGCATGCCCAGTATAATAATGTAATAGATGTTACTGTAGTAATCACCATACTTCCTTATGAGCATGCCCAGTATAGTGATGTAGTATGTGTTATTATAGTCATTGCTTTACTTCCTTATAAGCATGCCCAGTAAAATTATGTATTAGGTTTTATTGTAGTCATCGCTGTACTTCATTATGAGCATGCCCAGTATAGTGACATAGTAGATGTTATTGTAGTCATCACTGTACTTCCAATGAACATGCCCAGTATAATGATGTCATAGATGTAATTGTAGTCATCACTGTACTTCCTTATGAGCATGCCCAGTATAGTGGCATAGTAGATGTTATTGAAGTCATTGCTGTACTTCTTTATAAGCATGCCCAGTATAATGATGTAGTAGGTTTCATTGTAGTCATCACTGTACTTCATTATGAGCATGCCCAGTATAGTGATGCAGTAGATGTTATTGTAGTCATCGCTGTACTTCCTCATAAGCATGCCCAGTATAGTGATGTATTAGGTTTTATTGTAGTCATCACTGTACTTCATTATGAGCATGCCCGGTATAGTGATGCAGTAGATGTTATTGTAGTCATCGCTGTACTTCCTTATAAGCATGCCCAATATAGTGATGTAGTATGTGTTATTGTAGTCATCACTGTACTTCATTATGAGCATGCCCAGTATTATGATGTAGTAGATGTTATTGTAGTCATCACTGTTCTTCCTTATTAGCATGCCCAGTATAGTGATGCAGTACATGTTATTGTAGTCGTCACTGTACTTCCTTATCAGCGTGCCCAGTATAATGATGTAGTAAATTTTTTTATAGTTTTCACTGTACTTCCTTATGATCATGCCCAGTTTAATTCCTGCAAGCCTTTTCGGTTACTAATACCATGACAGGAACGAACCCCATTCTTAAGTCAAAGTATGATTAAAGTTCATGAAATTAGTATTGTTACAATCTTTGATGCTAGCCAGAAGCACTCTTCACAGCACCCACAATGTGCTCAGAACTGACCCCTTTTGCAACTCAATTGAAGTTGCATGTATCGGTAACATATCTAAGTTTGACTGTAAATTGTTTTTTATAGGACCCACTGCTCCTACTACTATTGGAACTGTCTGGGTGTCCTTTTTCCACATTGCCCTCATTTCTGACTGTAAATCCTGGTATTTTATGACTTTGTGTCTCTCCGCATGTAAGACACTGTAGTCACTGGATGTTGCAACTTCAATGATCAATGTTATTTTTGTCTTGTTTTCATGGACCACTGTATCTGGTTTTCTTGCATCTCTTTCTTGAACTGTTGGTAATGTGGGCGATCCCATGTGATATAAACTTCATTGTTTTCTATAAGGCTTTGTGGTTCATGTTTCCAATGTTTTTCAGCTACTTCAATTTTGTAATGTTTGCACATTCCTCAATGTGCTTTGTATACCAACATGCATGTAGTCCACTATTCTGGGCTACCAACATTAACCGTTTGTCTTTTGGTTTAAATTCACCTCTCCTTAACCATTCCTGCATTTGATCTTGATTGACATGACATTGTTCCAATAATTTTCTGTAGTTGCAACTATATTTATGCATTCTCCACATTTTTGCCTTCTCATCTCATCCTTCTCCTTTTATTTTTATTTTGTTTTTTGACACATTCTGTTGCTGCTTGATTTGCATTTACTTCTTGTTTGATTTCCTTCCCAGCTTGACACTGGTATGCTTCTGCTAAAGTTTAAAACTTTTACTATTTTTGCATCTTGTAAGATCAGCAGATATGTAGCCAGTCCTACAATTGCAGATCCATGCATGGAATCAGTTTTGAGGAGGACCATACCGCCATCAGAATGGAAATATATAATCTTGGTATGCACTGATTTTTATAAATCATTTGATAAGCATGAAGATTTTTTATTGTTTCCCTGTTCAACTGATTCAGTACCTTTTAGGGCCAGTCAATCACTCCAAAACTGTAAGTTAGGACAGGAATAGCAAATTGATGTATGGTTTGCACTGGGAGGGTGGCCTAATGGTTAATGTGTTTGCCTTACAAACACAAGGTGCAGGGTTTGAGCCTCACAAGGGATAATTGGCTAGGCTTAAAATGGCTCACAAGAGCAGTTCGCTTAGTACTAATCTATGAACTTTGTTCCTAGATGTCAAAGCTGTTTTCCATATTAATTTTAGTCTTGTAAAATATTACTCACTAAGTTTTATTTGCATTTGCTCATGTTTTATTGTTGATCCTTCATCAATTCTCAAATATTTATACACCCCCACTTGCTCAGGTTCTTTTACATCATATTTCTGTCCCAGAAAGATATTTTCTTGGTGCTTCAGTTTTCCTGCTTTAAAGGTTGCTTTTGCACATTTATCACAACCAAATGTCATTCTTATATCTTCTGAGAACGTTTTGACCACCTGCAGTTGTGCTTTCCTCATCTGCTGAACTGTGCACTTTTAAATCATCCACAAAAAGAAGATAAGTCTTTACACTTTGTTGTTTCCTGGGAGCCAAATTGTAGCCATGACCTAAACTGTTACGTAGACAGACTAATGGATTAAGGGCAAGACAAAAGAGCAGAGGTGATAAAGAGTCACCATGGCATACCCCCCTTTGAAATTGTATCCTTGGAATAATTTTTCTTTTATTATGGCTTAACTGCAATGTAGTTTACCACTGTTTCATGGTTGCTGTAATGTAATTGATCAGTGTAGGGTGTATCTTATACATTTTTAAGCACTCTTTTATCCTTGAAAGTGGGGTACTGTCAAATACTTTTTTGTAGCCTATTCATGCCATACTTAGATTCTTCCCCTTTTCGCAGTTCTCCATTATGACTTTATTAAACAAAAAAAAAAAAACGAGCCTTTGTTCCATATGACTTTATTCCATATGACTTTATTCCATTTGACTTTGTTCCATATGACTTTATTCCATATGACTTTATTCCATTTGACTTTATTCCATATGACTTTATTCCATATGACTTTGTTCCATATGACTTTATTCCATTTGACTTTATTCCATATGACTTTATTCCATATGACTTTAGTCCATATGACTTTATTCCATATGACTTTGTTCTATATGACTTTATTCCATTTGACTTTATTCCATATGACTTTATTCCATATGACTTTATTCCATATGACTTTGTTCCATATGACTTTATTCCATATGACTTTATTCCATATGACTTTGTTCCATATGACTTTATTCCATTTGACTTTATTCCATTTGACTTGATTCCATATGACTTGATTCCATTTGACTTTATTCCATATGACTTGATTCCATTTGACTTGATTCCATTTGACTTGATTCCATATGACTTGATTCCATTTGACTTGATTCCATATGACTTGATTCCATTTGACTTTATTCCATTTGACTTGATTCCATATGACTTGATTCCATTTGACTTTATTCCATTTGACTTTATTCCATATGACTTTGTTCCATATGACTTTATTCCATTTGACTTTATTCCATATGACTTTCTTTTTATACTCATTTTTTCTATTGCCATGTTTGAATTTTCTTCTAAATGACTATAGACTTTGTTGGCATTAATTTCAGTGTATAGTTTATACATTATCAAGGTGGCCAAGGTGGTGCAGTGGTTAGCGTTGCCACTTCACAGCAAGAGGTTCTCTGGTTCGATTCTTGACTGGGGTGCCTTTTGTGTGGAGTCTGCATGTCCTCCTTGTGGTCAAATGGGTTTCCTCCAGGTGCTCTGGTTTCATCCCAAAGGCATGCTGTAAGTGGATTGGACACACTAAATTGGCACTAGGCATGTGTGTGTGTGCCTTCTGTGGAAGGTTGGGCACCAGGCTGGCAACTCGACACTGTAAAACTCCACTGCCAATCATGAGCAGACAGTGATTTGCTGTGGTGACCCCTTACTGGGAAAAGCCAGAAGAAGTTCATACATTGTCAGAAGGCAAGTTATCGGTTGATAGTTTACAGGTTTGGTCTGAGTATTATTTTTTCTGTTGTTAACCAGGTTGGCATCTGTTTCGGGTGTGCATATAAATAGTTCTTACTCATGGCTAAATCTTCTTTTAAACATGTCAATACTTTTCACCAGAAGTTATATATTCCATCTGGGCCTGGTGTTATCCAATTAGGAGCTTTTCTTAACTCTGTTTCAGCCTCTCTGGCTGTTACTTTGTCTCATTTTTTCTTTTACTTCTTGTATCCATTCAGCATCTCTGTTATGTTCCTAGGGATCTTCATAAATATTTATCTAAAATGTGTCTATTTCTTCAGTTTTGGTGGTGTTTCAATTCCTTTTGCCTTGTTTCCAATTCTCTATAAAACTTTTTTGGGTCATTAGTAAATTATTTATTTTGTACTTTTCCTGTATATTTATCTGAAATCTAAGTTTTTCTGCCTGTGCTGATATCTTTAGTTTATTATTGCAACAGTGTATGATAGATCTTGGTGTGTTCTGATACGGTGTGTTGCTTTGTTATGTCTATCTTTCTAAGAATTTTATGAAATGCCAGTAAAAATGAATGCAGAAATGGCACTCAAATTGTGCCCCCTAACAGGATGTACCTTATGCACATGCCCCCTTCACCCTGCTCTTGCTACACTCCTGCTGTATGGTCAGACTATTCAAGTGTTTGCTAATTTTCTGAATTGGTCCATTGTTTTATTTATGCCCTTTCACAATACCCCTGCACTGGTACTTCAATAAATATAAGGCAGATGAATTTGTAAACCTGGGAGACTTTCATGTCTGCTTAAACGATACCCATTGTTTCATTCTGAACATTTACTGTCGTGTGTTTTCCTTACCAATATACACGATAATGCCTGTGAAGTTCCCATATGTGCATAAGTCACTCCGTGTCATTTACTATTGTATCAACTTTTTTTGAACATATGTATTGTTAGGCTGTCTTTTATGCATTCCAAGTTGCCCTATCTGTTGTTGTGCTGTGTGTGTGTGTGTGTGTGTGTGTGTGTGTGTGTGTGTGTGTGTGTGTGTGTGTGTGTGTGTGCTCACTTAATGAACTCTCATTTATATACGTTCCTTTGTTTATATTGTGTGCACAAATGGTCCTGGTCACTAGATGTTGTGCACTCAGGCAGGGGTTGTTCTATGAGTAGAACAGCTTGTAGTCTTGCGTATTCGATTAGCAATGCTACTTGTCATGCGCAGCTGGTCGATTGTGGCCCCTTTAGTGCAATGTGTATATGCTGTTAATGAATCACCACAATCGTTTTCAATGGTATAACTGTATTGGTATGAAGGAATAGGTCTGTCCTTTCTTGTGCCAGAGGAGACAATGTGATCAGTATCAAAGCCTTGCTGCTTCATATATGGCTTCTGTATTCGTGAATTAGTGAGAACATTGTACAAACACTAGCAGCACATTCTTTAAATAAAACTTTTGCTGTAAACCATAGTACTGTTATATATGGTGCCTTTAAATTTAAAAAGGATAATATGATAACAGAGGCGTGGCATTGGTACAATTAACTTTTATCACATCTCTTTTACTGATCTGCTGCAGATAAAATACATGGGTTACTGCCTTAGAATGCACTGTTACTAACCAACAGCATCCATCGTGAGCATTGATACAATGTCATTTCCTAATGAATTAACTACACCTGCAGATGTAAAATAATTGATGACATTTAGAACTTAATGTATTTGTTTATGGGGCAGCAACTGTGGGCCTGGATTCACTTTGTTCCTGTCTTCTTTCATTTAACCCCATTATCTGTGAGAGCAACATGGTCTGCATTTCCATTTAAACCAGCTAAAGGGAAAATACCTAAGGCCACAAATCTGCTCTGTGTCAAGAAACAGACAGCACATGAGAAAACTTTCTATATCCACTGCACTCTGCTTGGCATAAACATGAATCTCTGCCTACCTCTGAGTATTAAAAATCATAGCGCTGACCTCTGAGTATTAAAAATCATAGCGCTGACCTCTGAGTATTAAAAATCATAGCGCTGACCTCTGAGTATTAAAATTAAAAACAGAGGTTTTTCTTACACAATATTTGAAACCTTTGCTTACTTTTGTTAGGGTCAGATTACAGGATACAACTCAGTTTCTTCAAATAATACAAAATACACAATTGGAGCCTGACTGGCTCATGTGTACTCTGGATGTGAAATCCTTATATACTAGCATACCTCATTGGGCTGGTCTACAGGCTTTGCAGTATTGGCTTGAACATTCAGCTCTATATCCACCTGGATTTAATACACTGTTAGTATGCATGGCAGAACACGTACTAAAAAAAATGTTTTTTATTTCCATGGAAAGTGCTATTGGCAACTTCAGGGTACTGCTATAGGAACATCTTTTGCTCCCATATATGCAGACCTATTCATGGTATTTTTTGAAGAATGTATGATCTACAATCCGCTCCATAACCTGTATATGGTAGAGATAGATATCTGGTGCAGATATTTGGATGATTGCTAGATGATGTGGCATGCAGATGAGGCATATCTACAGGAGTTTGTGGAATATTTGAATGGAAACATATGGGGCATAGAATTTACTGTAACATCAAATCAGGATACTATTGATTTTTTGGATGTTACAGTCTATAGTAATGAATATCATACTCTAAATACTAAGACTTATCAGTAATATCCACAGTACAACACTTTGCTCCATGCATCGAGTATGCATTCACGCCACACCATCCAGAACATACCCAAATCTCAATTTATGCACATTAAACATATCAGTTCATCAGAACAAGATTTTGATCAAGCCAACCTAGATCTTTATAACAGGTTTATGGAAAGGGGCTATAGAGAATCAAACATACTCAGAGCAAGTGAATGGTCCACCATTCAGGATAGGAATACATTATTAGAATACAAGAAACGAGAAACCACACAGGTGGAGCCTACCCTAAGATTTGTAACCACATATGGATGAAATCACAATGTTATTAGGAATATTTTGGATACCCATTAGAACATACTTCTGGCAAATGAGGAATTAAGGGGACTTTTAGGTCCCAAATGTCAGTTTTCATACAAACGTGGCAAAACATTGGGTGCCCTATTCTCTCATTATAAGCATAAGGAAAGTGGGGGTGCAATATACAAACAAATGACCATAACTGAAGATCAACTTTTGGGCACTTTCCCATGTGGACACTGTGGGTCATGCCAACAAGTAAGTAAACTTAAACAATTTAGCAGTGTCAATACTAGTAGGGTTTACGACACTCATTCCCTCCAGTAGAGCTCTTTTGAGTGTGTACCTTTAACTCCTAGTGGGCGTGGCTTCAGCATTTATAAATTGAAGTTATCACCTTACATTTTTAACAAATACCCATTGACAGAGGTCATATATCAATACAATTGTGTTTGCTATCATGTATGCTTCAAGATAAAATTTTCTGATACCTTGTATGTAACATGGTTTTGGAATTATTAATGCAAATATGAACAGGCAATATTTGATGCCTAGAGGAGCAGTAGGGTGTAACTGCAGAAATGCCTGGAGACATCACTCGGCTGTAATGAGTTAGGAGTCTTTGGTAACTGCAGTAGCAGATGGATTGTGTATTTAGCCACCTGCCAATGTTCAGCTTTTTATGTTGGCCAAACATCTCGCTCACTTAGAACTCAAATGAATGAACACAAAAGTGACATCCGAAACAAAAAAGAAACTAATGCCCTCTACAGACATACTATTAAACACACCAATGCCAAGTTTATGTTTATGATTACAGACAAAATCACAGGCGATAGAAGTAATCAACAAGGTTGGCATAGTATCTTAAACCATAAAGAAAAATATTGGATCATTAATCTTGGGGCATTATTTCTTCCAGGTCTTAATGATTATTTGTAATAGTTTTGGAGATGTTAGGTACAGGAGGTGAATCCATTGGCTATTGATAGCCGTTGGTGTAGAATTTTTTGAAATCTCAATATGCTTATGAGCATATAAATATCTATATATGGTTGAACATGTTTTCAAATTAATTATTTAATGTACCAAGTTTTTACTTGGCATGTAAATAACTTATACTTTGGGTTAGAAAAGGGAACACCACATGATTTATGTCCTGTAAGATAACATGTTACCATATATATAGGAGGTGAATCCATTGGCTATTGGTAGCCGTGGGCCCAAACTTTTATAAAAAAAATTATGAAATCTCAATATGTTTAGGAGTGTGCATATATACAGATATATGGTCAAACATGTTTCTAAATTAATTATTTTATGTACCAAGTTTCTTTACTTGGCATGTAAATAATATATATTTTTTGGGTTAAAAGGAAACCTTATGAGACTTATGTTCTTTTGGATAACATGTTACCATATGTCAAATACATACATATATGTATATAATTTTCTATCCTTTACCCTCTGGATATATATTACTTGTTTTTTACACTGTAATATATATAAGATATGCTTGTGATATTCTATGTTTGGCATTGGAATTATGGAATATGTGCCTATATGTAGAATTAGATAAGTAATAATGTACTTCAATATAATATTTACTCATATTTACAGATTTGGGTTATATATTTTATTTCATTATTTTGTTATGTAATGTTTGATTATGTCTTATACATTATTATTAACATTGTGATGTAAATTTTGATACCTATTGCTTACTTGGTTGCTTGAATTATTCTGTTGGATCATACCATGTTTTCCATTGGTTGGGGCTATGTATAAATATTCACTATTCACATTGGATGGAAAATTCTATTCACTGATGAAGGCTGGTTAGCCGAAACTGGTTTGAACAAGAAATCTAAAGTGGATACTCAATAAACATTTTCTAATTACCTTGGATTCTAGTGTTTTAGTATTGCAATTGCTGGCTGTTGGTGTATGATTCGTTAATGGTTTGGCTGAGCACACCACACTTGCAAAGCATTAAGTTCCTACAGATGTACATAACACAGGCATCACAACATCAGGAAGAGAGAGGTAAGCAAGCAACTCATAGAGAAGGGAGACCCATGCATGTGATACCATGTGAACAAATGCTACAAAATGCACCAATAGAAACAATGTAATAGCTGTAATGTTGTAAAGACTGAAGCAGCAGCCACCCCAAAAGTAGGCCATGAAGGGCTGCTACCATGATATCTAAAAGCTGTGATCGCCAAGAAGACTGTCTGTGCACAGTACAATTCATGTGTTCAGGCGTTTCTATGTACATGGTTATGGCACACAGTGGCACATACCAAGAATGTATGCATGACATTTAACTCCTGAGGCAGCCAGCAGCACAAACAACTCTGGCAGTGAAAGTACTCACCACATTAATGTGCATTAATACTGACACAACATACTGCAAACATGCACATTGACATTTTGAGACACAGCTCTGCAAATGGCATGCAAAAGTAGCAAAGTGCAGTTTGTTCCACCCGTTAGTAGGTATGTACACTGCAGTTCTACTGTGGGAAATGTATGCACTACTGTAAATGTGTATGTTGAAGGCCTTATGCTAGCACAGTGCGAATACAATAGTATGCAGAATGTAGTGATTTTAGGTACAATAGAGGTAGGTGCATTGTGTGGCCACACTGCAGGACTCATATTGGAGGAAGATCCATCATAAGCCAAAGGTGTCCAGTACTGTGTGCAGGAGTAGACAGAGTACACAGGTGGTGGGCATCAATGCAAGGAAACTGCAGGCAGTTTAACATTTGCAGTGAAGTATTGAAGCAAGGAGAATGGTCAGTATCACTCTGGTGTAAGGCCACACACAGGCTGGCATACATATTCAACATAGGGAAAGTGTATCGTGAAGCACAGCATGAACCACATAAGGCTGGCTTACATGTCCCCACAGAATTTCTATGGTGAAGCAGAGCATGGACCACATAAGGCTGGCGTACATATTCATCATAGGGAATGCGTATGGTGAAGCACAGCATGGACCACATAAGGCTGGCTTACATGTCCACAGGGAAAGTGTATGGTGAAGCAAATCATGAACCACATAAGGCTGGCTTACATGTCCACAGGGAATTTGTATGGTGAAGCAAAGCATGAACCACACACAGGCTGGCATATGTGTCCACAGGGAAAGTGTATGGTAAAGCGCAGCATGGACCACATAAGCCTGGCTTACATATCCACAGGGGACTTGTATGATGAAGCACAGCATAGACCACATAAGGCTGGCATACATATTCATCATAGGGAATGCGTATGGTGAAGCACAGCATGGACCACATAAGGCTGGCTTACATGTCCACAGGGAATGTGTATGGTGAAGCACAGTGTAAAAGAAAACACAAAGATCAATGCACATTAGGTTCAAGCAAGGCACCCTTTATTACTTGCAGCAAGGAGACAAAGCATGTAGGTACAAGGTTTGTCTGATTTTCCATAGTTCAGCCTACAGTTTTTATACAGTTTTCTGCAAGTCCACAGAAAGATGCTATTATTAGATTTGTTGCTGACATGGTCAGATAATTGCTGTCTTGCAAAAACATATTTGAGAAAAACAACCTGGTCTTGGGCTTGTTTCAGCTTTCCTTAGTTTCTCACAATTCTTTCTCTAGTTCTGATATGATACATTCAAGGTACAGTCCTGGCCTCAATACACATTCTGCTGACCATGGTGGATTTACAGACATCCATTGTTCTTTTTTCAGAGCTTCTAGCAGCTGCATATTTTCACACAGAATAAGCAGAATAAATGTATTAACTCCTTTTAACCCTTAATGCACTAAACCTGCATATTGCAGTTATATATTTCAATACACTAAGCCTACATATTGCATTGCAGTTATACATTTTCCTAACATTTCCCCCCTTTTAATACTTTATTCTACTTTCAAAACAAGCATAAACAGTTTTTCTTCCCTTAACCATTTCCCACTCAGGATTTGCAGTTAGAGAGTCATTCAGTTCAAGCTTGTGAAAGTATTTCTTCAGCTTTTAATCAGTACCTCTAACTCAACATTCTGATATAAAGTCTTTGAAATTGAAGCGTCTATGAAATTTTCAACTAGTCCTTTTATACAGGGGATGCAGCAGCATCCACACACCATCAGTAAGGCTGCCCCTACACAGATGGCAATCAGAATGTTCATCAAGATGCTGCTCCAACCCCCAAACCATTTTTGGAAAAAGTCTGTCAATGGATTCGGTCCTGGTTTGGTCATAGCCGACACTTGCTGAATTATTTTGAGATGGCTGCCTATTTCATGTTTGTTGTCAGGATTAAACGAACAGCACTCCTCTTGGATTAAAGTGCACAAACCTCTTTTTGCCGCTAGGGTGAAGTTGAGAGCCATGCGATTTTGAAGCACCACTGTCCTCATGGCTGTGAGTTCATCAGTTACCAATTCTAGGGTGGAAAAAGTCACATTACTCATTGTTTCAAGAAGTTTGGATAGTTTTCTCAGCTCCCAGATCGATTTCACTGCTCCGTATGCTGGTATTATGCCCGCCCAAGATATGATGTCATCACCCAGATCCATGTGCGACAGTCCTTTGTCATTCATATGGGCTAAATCATGGTGATATATCCAGGATGCATCAACTTGTCCCACTGGATTAGCGGGTTTCTTGATTTCTCGAACATTTCAAATTTTCCCCTGGGGTAGTGTCGATACATGTCGTATTGCTGGAATCAGATATGCCAGAAAACAGCTTCCAGACCAATTGCCTGGTAGCCATTTATATGCCCTATCACCACACACAAAGTAGCAGTCAGGAATTGCGACTGAGATGTTGCTGAATTTATAGTTGCCGGGCTTTTGTTGGGTCATAGCCCAGAACATTTTACTATACACAATTTGATTTTCATCAACCGTTTTCTTTATTTCAGTGGAGTCATTGCTATTACCAACTTGCAATTGTTGGCCCTCATTTGTCATGGCGCAGGAATTTCCAGTACAGTAATGTATCACTGTCATGTTACCGGTGGTATTTCCAACCTCTGTTTTTCCGTAGTTTTGAAAGCACACTGTTCCTCTTTTTGCCTTGGGTAAGAATAGGGTCACTCTTTTAATTTATGTCATATTCACTGCATCTTTCAGCAGTGCTTGCCAGGTTTGGTTCATATTTAAGGGAATCTGTATTAAGGGTATTCCTCCATGTGCAGTAGAAATAGCTGCACAGACCCAGCAATTGGAGATATTGAGAGTGTCTGCATAAGCATGCTTAATAGCCTGATAAGTATTGAAATTTGGGTGCCACTTTGCACGTTTATTTCATTCTACTTGTGTGGCAGAGAAGAGAAATGGACACAATAAAAAGATTATTGCTACCAGTACAGTTAACAGGATGGTCATGCAATATTTCTGCGGGAATGATTGGTCTGCATTCCTGTTTTCTCCGGTTCCTCCAAACAGATGTATTTGGATCTTTCTTGCTTCCGTCATCTTCGCCTAGGACACGTGATCTTACTCTCTGCCCTATAGGACCTTAGCACTGGTGATTGCTCACTGGGTTTGAGACAGATCAGTTCCTATTGATATGATCCCCCTTTGTAGCCAGACTTGTGTGCTTAGGGTCCCGATGGAGAGGTAAGGTCTTTGTCCAGCTCGAAGTTCTTCACCAACTTGCAGTGCATCAGCTGTATCCACGAAGCTCACTCTGCTATTTTGACTTCAGTAGGTGTTGAAAGAAGCACCTGGTAGGGACCTTCCTACTTTGGCAATGCCCAGTTCTTTTGCTTCACGATTTTAATCCATACCCAGTCTCCTGGTGTCACTGCCACTTCCGATGTTTTGGTTTGTTTTTGACCTGAAACAGAATTAAACTGCAACAGATGTTTGGAACTCAACAACTTTTTCATATATTCAGCTAACGTAAAATCAGCTTCCTGGTCTGATGACATGAGAGGTTTCCACTGGGGTGTATAATAAGCCCTCCCATACAGCTTCTCGAAAGGAATCAGTCCTTTTGCTGTAGGGATGGTTCTCATGTTCAACAGTGCCAGGGGTAAACAGTACAGCCAGGTTTTCCCTGTCTCAGCTATCAATTTCCTCAGTTTGCTTTTCAGTATACCATTATGTCTTTCAACCAGCCCTGCAGACTGCGGATGATATGCACAATGATTTTTTAAAGAAATGCCAAAAAACGTACTCAGCTGTTGTATGGTCTGATTTACAAAGTACGTACCATTGTCACTATAGATTCTCTCCGGAATGCCGAACCTAGGAATAATTTCCTTAACAAGTACTTTTGCCACTGTAGCTGCATCTGGGTTTTTGGTTGGAAAGGCTTCCACCCATCTGGAAAACATATCAATAATGACAAGACAATACTTCTTATTCTTACATTTGTTCAATTCTATGAAATCCATACAGATAGTGTGAAATGGATATGGTGGTGTGGGAAAACTCCCTTGCTTGGGCTTTATTGACCCCTGTGCATGGTGTTTGTTACAAATCTGACACATTAAACAAAATTTTTTAGAATAGTTTGTAAATCCGTACATTGTGAACACCTGGTTTACCAACTGTATCATCCCGCCTGTTGAGACATGGCACTGCCCATGGCTCAACAATGCCACATAGCAGAACAAATTAGAGGATAGTATTGGTTTCCCTTTCTTAGAGATGTATAACCCCTTTTCGAGGATTGCTCCTTGTTTTATCCATTGCTGTTTCTCAGCTTGTGTAGTGAGTTTCTGCATTGTTTTTAACATATCCAGATTCAGAATTTCAGAGGGTTGTAATTTCTCGTTTAAAAGAAATACTTCTGTAGCTACTTGTTTTGCAGCTGTATCAGCTCTTGCATTACCTTTTGAAATCCTATCTTGTTGCTTGATGTGAGCTGCACATTTGCAAATGGCCACCTTCTGAGGTAACTGAATAGATTCTAAAAGATCTAAAATAAACTGCGCATGATTTATAGGTTTACCAGTAGATGTTAACATTCACCGGTTTTTCCACTGTTGTGCAAACACATGTACAGTGGAAAAAGCGTACTGGCTATCAGTAAAAATGTTTACACATTTACCCCTTGCTAAGGTACATGCCCGTGTCAGGGCAATCAATTCTGCTGCCTGTGCAGATACATTGTGTGGTAAGGATTTTGCTTCTACAACCTCAGTATCAGAGACTACTGCATATCCTACTAGGTTATGTCCTGCAGGACCCATTTTGTATGAGCCATCCACATAGTATGTCACCTCGGCATCCTCCAAGGGGACATCTGTGAGATCTTTTCTAGGTAATGTCTTTTGCTCGATTACCTGCAGGCAGCGATGCGGTGTGCCATCTGCAGGGGTCGGGAGCAGAGTAGAAGGGTTCAAAGTCGTGCATCGTTCAATTGTCATATGAGGTTGGCTCAACAATATAGTCATGCAGGAAAGTTGCCTAGCAGGGGAAAGATATGCCACCTTTTCCTGTAGCAAAAAAATCGCAACTGCATGGGGTACCTTCAGAGTGAGGGGGTGGAACAAGACTACTGAGGCTGAAGCTTGCACTGCCATTGCTGCTGCAACTACTGCCTTCACACAGTGGGGTAAGGACCATGCCACTGGGTCTAATTGTGATGAATAGTAAGCAATGGGGCGTTGCTTATCCCCATGTTGTTGTGTTAGTACTGATGTCATATAACCCTGCTTGCAATCTACAGTCTGGAAAAATCGTTTATAATTTGGTAATCCCAGAACTAGAGAGGATGCTATTAATTGTTTCAGTTTACAAAAGGCAGATTCTGCCTCTGATGTCCATTGTAACAACTCCTGCGCTGCCATAGGCTTCTTATATATAAGATCAGTTAGGGGTGCAGTTTCCAAGGCATAGTTTGGAAGCTTCGACAGAAATTAGTCGTTCCCAAGAAGGACATCATTTCCTTCTTGGTGGTGGGTTTTGGTGCCTGCAAGATTGCCACTTTCTGTCTTCATCTAGAGTTCTACCTTCCTTGGATATCACATATCCTAGGTGCTTAACCTGTTTTCTCCAGAGCTGCAGCTTATCTTTGTTTACTTTATGTCCCTCAGTGGCTAAAAATCGTAGAAGTGCTACGGTATCTTCCCTACAATCCTGCAGGGTGGGGGCCACCAACAAAATGTCATCAACATAAAGTAAGACCTGACTACCCTTTTATTGGATTAAACCTTGCCAAGTTACTTGACATTTCTTGTGAGAATATCATAGGGCTTTCACAATATCCCTGTGGTAGTCGCATATATGTGTATCTTTTTCCCTGAAATGTAAATGCAAACCAATACTGGCTATCTGGTTGTATCGGTATTGAAAAGAATGCGTTACTAATATCCACCACAGAAAAATATTTTTGTTGAGGTTTTAAGTTATTTAACAGAGTGTGTGGATCTGGCACTATAGATGCCTTTGTTAATACTGTGTCATTCACAGCTTGCGAATCCTGGACCATACGCCATTCTCCATTGGCTTTTTTAACTGGAAATAGAGGTGTATTACATGGAGAATCGGGAGATTCCACTAGCACCCCTCCCTTAAGTAATGCTGCTATAATAGGTTTTATCCCTGCCTCTGCATCTTTCCTCAAGGGGTATTGTCTTTTCTGTGGTCTAAATGCTGATTTCGGTGTGATATTAACTGGCCCTGCCATATGGATAAGTCCTACATCTGATTTCCCTGTTGACCAGAGAGTCTCTGGTATATCTCACAAGGCGTTTTCTTCCTCCTTCAGTAGGAGCGTCCATCAGCTGTCTTCAAGCGAATGCAGGTGCACAGCTGGGTTGGTCTGTGTCACCCAATTCAATTTCTGTACTTGTATTCCCTGTCCTGACAGTTCCAGTTCTGTTTGTTTCTCCCATCTTGTGGCTTTCTGCCCTAGGTCTGCCCACTGTATATTTTTATTCTTGGTCAAGCTAACATGTGGTAATCGATTAGATTTATAAAGTGTTAAAAATTCATGGGGCAGTGAACAGCTGACTACACTATTTCCTTCTGTGTCCCAGTACAGGTTACGCAGTACCAATCTATTTGTATGATTCTTAAATAATCTTTCTTCATATTCCTTATTGGGTCCTGGTGTATTACAAAAATATAGGGTACAATGTAACAGGTGTTGTTTATCAATGTCGAGGGAGGGAAACTGACTGATGGCTATGTTCATCAGCTCCTTGGTCATAGTCCCTGGACCAGTTGTGACCAAGTCCTGACTATACAAATAAAATATTTCACCCCCCGATTGCACCGTAAAGGTGTCAGTTTGTCGCTGTGCTTCCATTTCCAATATGCCAAATAACTGCATGAGATCCCTGCCCAAGAGATTCACTGGGCACTTTGCAGAAACTACAATCTTACTTTTCTGTGTCAATCCCGAAACAAGATCAGTTATTGTAATATTTCAGGAGAGGGGTTCCTGATATAGCTGCCCATTAGCTGCTTTGACTAATATGTAGTCGGATGATTCTGAGTTTTCTGGCAATTTGGAGGGGTGTATCAGGGTTCGTGATGCCCCTGAGTCGCACAAAAATTTGACTTCCCTGTCTTCCACTGAAAGTATAACTTCTGGTTTAGTATCTGCTAAGTAGAGCTCCAAGCTCAATAAAGCCAAGTCTAGTACTTCATCTTCTACTTCACCGTCATCAATTCCCTGTACTTCCTCTAGTTCCCTTTTCACTTCCTCTATTTCCCTTTTCACTTCCTCTAGTTCCCTTTTCCCTTCCTCTAGTTCCCTTTTCACATTCTCATTTATCCTTTCTGCACTAGCCCCTTCTAATGATCCATGACTATCATATAGTCAGTCTTCACCTTCCTTGTCTTCTGTTGTTGCTTTCTTATTTTTCCTGCAATTCCTTGCCAAATGTCCCTTTTTACCACATTTGAAACATTCACCCCTTTTTTATGTCCTTCAAAGTCTTCTGATCGTTGATCAGACTGCCTACCTCCCTGTGCATTTTTCCTGCCCTTTTTTCTGGGGTGTACTACATAAACTTCTGCTCCGTCCTCTACAGAGAATACTTGAGCCTTCTTTTTCTTTTTGCTATTGAAATGCCTTTCAGCATGCCTAGCATATTTGAGTAGTGATTGTAGCCTGCGAGTTCGATGATCAACCATATGTTTTGTATTGAAACTGCTTATAGGTGCACTAATGCCTTTCAAAAATGCATTTTTCAACTGCTGTTCATATGGGGAATCTTGTTTTTGGTCTTCGGGGATCTTCATCCCACAGTGGTTGTTAAAACATTCCAGCAGCCTAGCAAAATATTGGTCAACTGTCACACCCTCCTGTTGGATGCATTGATTAATACACGTCCAGTCTGCCCTAGGTTTCCATTGTTCAGAGATGCGGTCTGTAAGTCCTTTTACTCTAGTGTCTAAATCCGCACTGCTATGAGGAAGGGGTTTTTGTTCAGCATCACGAGGATTCCAATTGCCACAAATCATGTACCAATCTGGCCCTACAATTTGTCGAACTACCCTTTCTATTTCTTCCCCGTTTAAATGATAACTTAGCCTCATTCCTTGTAAATTATCTGAAAATTTTCTAAAATTAATTTTCGGATGGGGAATCTCTTCTGTAGCTTTCCAGATATCTTCCGGAGTCCAGGGTCTATATACTAAGATGGTTGGATCCTGATTATCTTGCCCTGCCTGAGGGTTTGGTACTTCTTTGAGTTGACCTATTTCCTCTTCTTCTTCTCCCGCAGGTTGTGTGTCTTTAGATTTCTGCCATGACTCTCGATTACCTGCTTTTGTTCGGGACCTAGTTTCAATGGGATCGCTTATTTTAGCTAGTTTCTGTTTTATAGCGTCCCTATCCTCAGTGACCACAGGATATAGTGGGGGTGGATCAACCTGTCTACTCGCTCCATATTCTGGTAAGGGAGGGGGAGGCGGAGGTGCTGATGCTATTACTAGGTTGTTATCCTCCCTATCTAAAAACATTGTCTTTGAATCCTTGTTCTTTTGGTCCCTACGGTTTACTTCCTCCAGCCACCTGTGTGCCTGGGGAATTCCTAACTGTCGTTGCTTTTTTACCTGACCTTTAAAATCAGTTTTAAGTTGTTTAATAAGTTTAATGAGTGAGGATTTTTCTAATTTTCTATCAAATTCGTATTTAATAACCCATTTTGAAAAGTATCTAACATTGTCTGCGCGCTGTGACTGCATATATTTTGCATCTTCCGTTAATGGTGGGTCTCGGGGTGTTTTTGCACAGTTATTACCCATTTTCCTTTACCTTTGATTGTTACGTAACTCCACCTTGATTCTCTAGTTTTAACATGTACCACGGATTTTGTTATAGTCTCTTCAGAATGACTGCCTAAAGTCTACTTATTCTGTTTTTCCTGATCTATGACAAGACAGTACCTTTTCTATCCCTGACTGTAAGAAAAATACAATCTGACAAAAAACAATACACATCTAGTCCCTGAGCCTGAAACAGAAAAAAAAGTAGATTCACCTTACCTGAGCCCACGTGATTGATCGCCGATTCGCGGAAAACCCGTCCTTCAGTCACAGATCAGAAAGTGGTTGGCCTCTTTTAACGACAATTCAGTTGGAGGACTTTACATATAAGAAGAACCAATTTGGTTTCTTCCCCGTACAGTTTCAGCCACCTGGCCGTCTGATCCGAGGTAAAGAGAGGCTTTCCGGTCCAAAGGACCAATCTGTAAAGGAAAACACAAAGATCAATGCACGTTAGGTTCAATCAAGGCACCCTTTATTACCTGCAGCAAGGAGACAAAGCATGTAGGTACAAGGTTTGTCTGATTTTCCATAGATCAGCCTATGGTTTTTATACAGTTTTCTGCAAGTTCACAGAAAGATGCTATTATTAGATTTGCTGCTGACATGGTCAGATAATTGCTGTCTTGCAAAAACATATTTGAGAAAAACAACCTGGCCTTGGGCTTGTTTCAGCTTTCCTTAGTTTCTCACAATTCTTTCTCTAGTTCTGATATGATACATTCAAGGTACAGTCCTGGCCTCAATACACATTCTGCTGACCATGGTGGATTTACAGACATCCATTGTTCTTTTTTCAGAGCTTCTAGGAGCTGCACATTTTCACACAGAATAAGCAGAATAAATGTATTAACTCCTTTTAACCCTTAATGCACTAAACCTGCATATTGCAGTTATATATTTCAATACACTAAGCCTACATATTGCATTGCAGTTATACATTTTCCTAACACACAGCATGGACCACATATGGTGAAGCACAGCATGAACCACATAAGGCCGGCTTACATGTCCACTGGGAGTTTGTATGATAAAGCACAGCATGGACTACATAAGGGTGGCTTACATGTCCACAGGGGATTTGCATGATGAAACACAGTATGGACCACATACGGCTGGTATATATGTCCTCAGAGAATTTGTATGGTGAAGCACAGCATGGACCATACACAAGCTGGCATACATGTCCATAGTGGATTTGTTTAGTGAATCACAGCATGCATGGTAATGACATATAACATAATTTACACAGACAGGCATGAAAAATTACGTAGTCACAGCACTACATGTGGGTCAGCATGTACACCCAATATAGGACAGAGCAGCTGTAAAGCATAATAAAATGGAACAGTGTTAGGATGACCATGGTTTTCTAAAGTAAATATGCAATCCCTTAAACGTTTGCAAGAGTCACACAGGTTGCATGCACTGAAATACCTGCTTTATAATGTGGTACATTGTACATGACCATTAATGTATGTCCATGGAAAGTGACTCCAATGTTGTTGAACATGTAACTGGTGAGGGCATAGATATATATAGGGGCAGGGCTACCAACACTGCATACAACCTCATAAGGAATCATAAATCATAGTGCAACACAGGCCTACAAACACATTTGCTACAAAAGACTGAGTTGCATGTGTGGCTAAAGGTTAACTGCATTCAAATTATGTTATTTTAACTGTCACAGGTTTTAAATGGTTGGGCCATGGGACAAGCAATGGACTAATGTGGTGACACTGATGTTTCGGCCTACAGACCTCAACACAATGAACAATAACAGTATCATATTAGTCATAGACAATTGTGTGCATTATGTTAAACGTATACAGCGTAACAATACTTAATGTAATATAAACACATTGCAAAGAGATTCAAATGGGTACCACTACAGCTACTGTGGGAAATAGCACACTATTCATGTGAGCTATAATGTGTGATTCCATTGTATTGCCCAGTTGTGAATAGACCACATATAGTCACTCAAACTCTGTTGCAACACAAATGTATTGCTTATTCTAATCTCCACAAAAGGCTGCACAACCAAAGGATTACATGCTTTCCACCCTACAGTAAATGGGGCTTCATTAGAATAAATTTTACGTATGGCTTCACTTTGAAACCTCGAGATACTGAAATATTGAATTTCAGGATCTTGATACCAGAACAGCGAAACTGTAGAAAAACAAAAAAACAGAACACCAACATGCACAATATCAAAATTAAATGGGCGGTGCAGTGGTGCAGTGGTTAATGCTGTCACCTCACAGCAAGAGGTTCTCTGGTTCGATTCTTGGCTGGGGTGCCTTCTGTGTGGAGTTTGCATGTTCTCCCTGCATTTGTGTGGGTTTCCTCCAGGTACTCCGGTTTCCTCCCACATTCTAAAGACATGCTTCTGGAGCATTTCTCCCTGGGCCTCCGCTGAAAACAGGATCTGTGGAACCTAGTCGGACTTTCCCGGTCAACAAATGTTAAATAAATAAATAAATAAAATTAACAGTCCACAAAAAATACCTAACACTCCTCCTACATAAAAGCACAAAAAAAAAAAAAAACGCATGACACTAACATAAGTTTAAGCAAGGAGGCAAGCTGTGACCCCCACACCCCTTCTACTTATATATACAAACTCCGAGGTCACACTGACATTAAAAAAAAAACAAACCTAATGTAATGCACCCTACTCTCCAACTGCACACTGTTATGCTTAGAAGAAACACACACACAACACATATACAAAACACACTACGTTCAACACTTAGTCACACACATTCTCAATTACCTACCCTAACCAACTTCTAAAACCTTCCAAAAAAAGTAACACAGACCCCATTTCTACACAAAACCCTATCAAACTACAAACTTACCTTAATCTCCGAACATAACCACACGTCAGACACCATCTTTCCTATCTGCAAACCAAAGAACCTTAAAGTGACAACATACAAGGAAAAACAGAACATACCACACCTACTACAGATTCAGCAAACTACAATTCGATAATATACAGTTTCAAGCAACTGCGCCTTCATTCTTCTGTTCTCAAGATACTGAAATTTGATATTTCATTATCCCAAGATTTCAAAGTGAAAAAAATATATATATATATATATATATATATATATATATATGCATGTGTGTGCGTTAGTTTAAAATTATCACTCATAATTTATGCCTAAAAATGTAATTCATTTGATTTTGTTTTAGATTTTAAAAACTCCATATTCAGTTAGTGTATACCTAAATAAATATATATGAATATAACTGAATACATATAATTATTTTCATTGTATTAATTATATTTGTTTATGTTAAAATGTAATTTGCATGTGTTCAGCTTCTGGTTGATAAAAGACAATAGATAAAAAACGTTATAGACAATAACCTTATAATTTAGATGCCTGGAGTGCCAAACACTTAAGATTGATATCTGATCATTTAATCCTGCTTTATTTTCACAGCATTCAATCTGAATTTCCATGAAAGTTCTCTTTGTCCTAATGTTGCTTGCCAATAAACCTATTTCCCTTCTTTTACTACTTTGTTGATAATAAAAAATTATGTCTTGAAATTTCCACAATCCATACTGTTTAAAGACAGCATTATTCAAATGTTTCCCTTTCAGGTCATACATATGTCTCTATCTATGTATCTATCTATGTATCTATCTATCTATCTATCTATCTATCTATCTATCTATCTATCTATCTTTTTTATAAATCCTTTTTTAACTTACATCCTGTTTCCCCATGTAAAATGCTTGGCACAAAAGGCAAGTGACTATATAAACCACCACTTTTGTGTCACAATTGCAACACCCTGTGTAAGAAATTGATCTTTTATACAGCGGTACTAAATATTCAGACCATTGACTATGTACCTGCACTGGCTGCACTACCCACATTTAGCCATCTGAATTTTTTTGTTATTATTATAGGTTCATAGGTTGATACTAGGCTATCTGCCCTAGGGCATTTATAAGCCTAGCCAGAGTGTGTTTGGCTTTCGCCACCCTTTTAGATTAGTTGACTGTGCCTCTGTATAGTAGGTCACAGAAGATAGCCCTTTTAAGGTTAGTTTACTGTGCCTCTGTCTAGTAGGGACACAGAAGAGATCCCAGGGGTAAACCTACGATCTCCCATCCACTCATCAATATTTCTCTTGAAGAGGGTCATTGAGGGGCTCTGCCTAACATGGATTGGGATTTTGTTCCAGAGTGAGGGGAGCCTCTGGGATATGAATCTGTCCCTCCAGCATGTCCTATTTATTTCTGTGCTCAGGTTTAAGTCCCTGGAGTGTGTAGTTCTAAGGGATTTGGAGCATGTCCATTAATTCTGGGTTGGACATGGCTTTATACATCAGGCACAGATCACCTCTGAGTAGGCAGTAAGCAACCGAGTAGAGCTGGAGTTTCTTTAGCCTAACCACGTAGGGCATCCCTTGATCCTCTTGGTGAGGTACTTTTGGGGTCTTCCAGTTGCTGCAGGTGTTGGGTAAGGTACATCCCAAATGGGGCATTGTATTCAATTATGGGCCTGATGAGTGATGAGTAGAGGGGCACAATGACCTCTCTTGATCTAGATGTGAACCCTTTTGTGATAAGGTGGGCTATATAGAAGGTCTTTCTAACCACTTTGGCAACATGATTGTCAAAGGAGAGATTGCTATCTACTTGGGTCCCCAAATCCCTAATTACTTCTTCCGTACTTAATGGATTACCACCCATGTGGTAATTTGTCGGCACTTTGTTTTTCCCAAAGGGGATGACTATGCACTTTTTGGCATTTAGCTTTAGGCCATGGCTCTGGCACCAGTTATTACTTGTAACTTTGAAGCTAGCATTCAAAAAATCTTTTATATTCCTACCTTTATTTTATACATATATAGCAACAGTCATGAAAATGATCAATATACAGATCAACTCTGCCCATCATCTATCTCGGAATATAAATGTGAACTCTGCATTATTTAAGTAAACCTCATACTCCTGTGTAATGTAGCATTCAACAGTATCATGCATTCTGTCTGCAATATTCATTATTGTGCTATATATGTGCGGTACATGTTGTATACATGCATCTGTTTTACTGCAACAGTAATATTATTCTGGGACACCTATACCTATTAATGGTTATGGCTTCCCTTCTCTTATTAGCCAAAGCACCAGTTACTTTTCCGACAGCTCCCTACTTTAACTCTATTTCCTAATCTCCCCAACTGAAAAGTCTCCTTCCTTTCTCTTAGTCTTTTGTCCATATTTAAAATGCTTAACATTTTTACCGTTGGTTATCACTATTAATTGTACCTTACTAGGTGTTTAATATCCTACCATTGTTGTTTAATATCCACTGTATGATTTTCTGATCTAACTTTATTTATCCTGTATGTCAATTCTACTGTTTGATAATGCACTCCATGTGATAATATTATGTAGTTCGTTAATTGAACTATGTATGTTGGAGCTTTTCTCCCTGGGTCTCTGCTGAAAATGGGATTCATGCCCAGGCAGACTTTCACATTAAACAAATGCCAAATGAAATAAAAATAAATAAAAAATAAATATAGACAGCTCATCACTACCTTAGGAAGATGTGTTTTTTTTTTTACATTTCCTGGTGTATCTCAGGAGTGTTTCACTTGCAACTAAAATAGTAGCATTATGATCATATGCATACACGATTACTCTAACTTACCACGTTAAGCATAACATACATACTGACAAGTGTATGTGTGATCCACCCTAACAGAATAGCTGTAGGGTTGCAAACATTACATGCCCACCATTTGCATCAAGGCTATGAGTATCTAACTGCAGATATCACCATAGTCAAACATCATTTTTTTTAATTTATTTTTATTTTACATTTGTTGACCGGGATAGTCCGACTGGATGCATGTCCATTTTCAGCAGAGGCCCGGGGAGAAACACTCCAAGGATAAGCAGATACAGCATTACATAATACCAGCATTACATATTACAAACAGACTATTTACAGAGATTACATAAGTAAGCAAATTGAACAAGTTCCACAGGTTACAGATAATCCTGAGCACAAGTCAGGATTAAATTAAATTACACAGTAAACTGGTTAACAGATTTTTACACATTCTAGACAGAGTTAGCCAGGCTTGATACATTGACATAGCCAGTTAAGTGACAAATGTTGTTTGAGTCTAGTTTTAAATTGACCTAAGGTGGAAAGTAAGGTAATATCAGCTGGAAGAGAGTTCCAGGATCTACTTACAGAGTTTGCAAAGAGAGAATCACTGGCTGTGTTATTAATTTTGCTAGTCTGAATTAGTAGTTTGTTAGAGGATTGAAGCGGTCTAAGATTGTTATAGGGAGTGATAATATTTTTAAGTGCAGGAGTATTGTCTGGATTATAGAGGATTTTATAGGCCATAATCAGTTGGTTATACTGGATTAGGCTGGGTAGTTCAAGCCACCCAAGCTGATTTAGATTGATGCAATGATGTGTCCTAAAAGGCAGCCCAGTGGCAAACCTGGCAATGTGGTTGTAGCAAATTGAGAGTTTGTTAAGGACAGTCTTGTTTAAATTCAAGAGTAGAGGGGATGCATACAGAAGGGTTGAAAGAAGGTGAGAGCGAGCTATGGCAATTTTAGCTGGAGGGGTTAGGAAGGCTTTTATTCTGTAAAGTGACCCTAGTTTTTATTGATAGTTTTGATAGTTTGGTTAACATGTAGGTCAAATTTTAGATTATTGTCTATGATGACACTTAATAGTTTTGTAGATGGGTCAGGGGAGATTATTGTGCCATCATTTGATTTTATGGTAAAGGTGAAAGTGGTAGACCTATGTGCTGGTGAAAATAACAGCATTTTAGTTTTTTTGGGATTTAGGATCAGATGATGTTCAGAAAGCCAGTTTTCTATTGTATTAAAGGTGGTCTGGGTAGCTGACCATAACTCTATGAAGATGTGGCTGAGCAAATCAGAGTAGAGTCATCAGCATATTGTAAACAGAGTAGGTGTGTAAAGGAGTAGCAATAATCACAAGTAATGTCCAATGAACCACTCCTTGAGCCAAAAACCTACGAACACCTTTATTCAGGCCACATAAAGTAATCCACTGTACACAAAACAAGTCAACAATCCAATAGTGAAATTAATCCACAAAACAGGTCAAGCACTTTTATCGATAGACTTCATCAGAACAGTTAATAATGGGTACTAACACCATTTTTATATGTACCTAGTACCATCAATTAAAAAAACAATTCAAACTTAAAGTGGTAGTATGTTTTCAACCTTAAAAACTTGAACTTCCCAAACAATGCTGTTTGTCTTGTAAATATACATTCAATTATAAAAGTTTTTTTTATATAAAAAATATGCTATTCTAAAAAATGAACTTTTAAAAACTGAAGTTGTCAGGTTTAGGTAATTATCAAAACTGTGTTGCTCGGTATCTCAATTCAGGTTTTAAGCTAATGTGTTCATTTAAACCTGGGGGAACTGTGGCATTTAACCTCAACTGCCATCTAACCTCAGCCCGAAGCAACTGGTTTCCCTAGTCACCCCCCCTAAAGTTCTTACCTACAATTTCCAAAATACCAAATCTAAAAAAATGATCAGTGTGGTTAGCTTTAATATGTTTGTATAGGGCGTTGTTGTCATCCTTTTTCAGAATACTGTACATATGCTCGTATATTCTCCTACTCAAACGCCTTTCTGTTTTTCCAATGTAAAATTGACCACAGGTCTGACAAACAGCTAAATATACTAAGCCCGGTGAGATACATGTGCCTGCCATAAAGTTGACTACTATTTGCCACTATATGCCATACTATACTTTTCATACTATGCACTACTATATGCCATTTTATGGCATATTACAATTGTGTGTGCCCTTAATAATGTATATTACAATTGTGTGTGCCCTTAATAATGTATATTACAATTGTGTGCACCTTTAATTATGTATATATATCATGACTGTGTGTGCCTTTAATAATGTATATTACAATTGTGTGTGCCCTTAATAATGCATAGTATGATTGTGTGTGTCCTTAATAATGTATAGTACAATTGTGTGTGCCCTTAATAATGTGTATTATGATTGTGCCTGTCCTTAATAATGTGCATTACAATTGTGTGTGCCCTTAATAATGTATATTACAATTGTGTGTGCCCTTAATAATGTATAGTATGATTGTGTGTCCTTAATAATGTATAGTATGATGTGTGCCCTTAATGGTGTATAATATGATTGTGTGTGCCCTTAGTAATGTGTATTATGATTGTGTGTCCTTAATAATGTATATTATGATTGTGTGTACCATTAATTATGTATAGTATGATTGTGTGTGCCCTTAATAATATGTATAAGGACTGTGTGTGCCCTTAGTAATGTGTATTACGATTGTGTATCCTTAATAATGTATAGTACAATTGTGTGTGCACTTAATAATGTATAGTACGATTGTGTGTGCTCTTAATGATGTATAGTATGATTGTGTGTGCCCTTAATAATGTGTATTACGATTGTGTGCCCTTAGTAATGTGCATTATGATTGCGTGTGCCCTAAATGTGCATTACGATCATGTGTGCCCTTAGTAATATATATTACGATTGTGTGTCCTCTTAATGATGTATAGTATTATTGTGTATGCACTTAATGATGTATAGTATAATTGTGTGTGCCCTTAATAATGTATAGTACGGTTGTGTGCCCTTAATAATGTGTATTATCATTGTATGCGCACTTTATAATATATAGCATGACTGTGTGTGCTTTTATTAATGTATAGTATGATTGTGTGTGCCCTTAATAATGTGTATTACGATTGTGGGTGTCCTTAGTAATGTGTATTATGATTGTGTGTGCTCTTAATAATGTATAATACGATTGTGTGTGCCCTTAATAATGTGTATTATGATAGTATGTGCCCTTAATAATGTATAGCACGATTGTGCGTGCCCTTAATAAAGTGTATTATGATTGTATGTGCCCTTAATAATGCATAGTATGATTGTGTGTGCCCTTAATAATGTGTATTATGATTGTGGGTGCCCTTAGTAATGTGTATTATGATTGTGTGTGCCCTTGATAATGTATAATACGATTTCATGTGCCCTTAATAATGTGTATTATGATAGTATGTGCCCTTAATAATGTATAGCACGATTGTGTGTGCCCGTAATAAAGTGTATTATGATTGTATGTGCCCTTAACTCATTCCCTCCAGTAGAGCTCTTTTTAGTGTGTACCTTTAACTCCTAGTGGGCGTGGCTTCAGCATTTAAAAATTGAAGTTATCACCTTACATTTTTAACAAATACCCATTGACAGAGGTCATATATCAATACAATTGTGTTTGCTATTATGTATGCTTCAAGATAAAATGTTCCAGTACCTTGTATGTAACATGGTTTTGGAATTATTAATGCAAATATGAACAGGCAATATTTGATGCCTAGAGGAGCAGTAGGGTCTAACTGCAGAAACGCCTGGAGACGTCACTCGGCTGTAATGCATAGTATGATTGTGTGTGCCCTTAATAATCTGTATTACGATTGTGGGTGCCCTTAGTAATGTGTATTATGATTGTGTGTGCCCTTAATAATGTATAATACTATTGTGTGTGCCCTTAATAAAGTGTATTATGATTGTATGTGCCCTTAATAATGCATAGTATGAGTGTGTGTGCCCTTCACATTATTGTTGGCAGATAATGATATTTCACCAATGTGTATCTTTGTTATATACTTGCTATCCCTCACTGAATGAAATTCTGACTTTTTTTGTTATTTCAGGGCTGAGAGTAAAAAGGGTCAATTTTGATTAGTGGTCTGCCCTAGTGAACACACATTTTAAATAAATAAAATAAATAAACATCATCATAAAGAGCAGTGTGCACTGTTCACATTGCACAGCAGTCAGAAAATAAGGCAAGAGGAGGGAATGGCTGACAATGCATAAATGAATAACAGTGCAGCCAGGATTGCACGTTTAGTTGAGCAGCTTGTTTCTGGTGTACTGGAGCAGTGAATCATGTTTCACATGCCATACATGCCATGACCAGCCCTATATCCATGCCACTTTATGATAGGGCTCTACATGGCTAAGGATGTCCAACCATGTGGGCTGCTTGTGCAGCAACATCTGTATGATGCAGGTCTTGGTCATTATGAGCAAACAATACTGGAATTCCTAGGTCTGCCCCAAATGACAGCATAAACATAAGCATGGTGTCAGCTGACACACGAGCCCCATTACCAGAAGGCTGGTTGCACAGCAAGAGGAGGGTGGAGCTTAACATGGTGGGCTGGGCCAAAGACATGGTTTAAGTCACCAGCAGGGGAGCGCTCATCTACTTTAGTGTCTTCCTCACAGTGCTGCCAAGAGATGTATTCTAGTGTCATCCCACCTGTGGCAATGATAACTACTGTACTAACCGCAACACACTGCACATTTGTGTGGTCATTTCCATGTCTGATGTCATAGGACTTTACATATGTACAGTGCATCCATTGCAATGCACATGTGTATTGAAGCTTTGATCTATTTTCTTATCTGTTTGTATGAGGGATGTGTATACAGTAATGCGTATTGTCCCCAGGGTAAGTATTGCAGCCTTACTATATTTGTATATAGCACTCATCACACTGTACCTTAGTAACACTCATTGCATATTGTTGTATGGAATATGCCATGTAATACATGTGCTACAGAAACTCTACTCTTAGCTTGTAGTGATATCTGCCACTGCAGTATACACAGACATGCATGGTAAAGCATATACATTTTCCGTATAGGTAGCATTTGTTCTGTATATTGCCAGGTGCAGAACATGGTGAATACCTAGTTGACTTACATGCAGTCTCAGCTCTGGTCTGCACAGTCTGCACTTCCAGTTCATATTGCCTCTGTACCTACATTGTTCCTGGCAAGAATTATCCTGTGAGCAACCTCATATTGTACATGGAGCACTACGATTATAGTCCAAAAGCTTGTTAATCACCTTTCCAATGTCAGAAAAGTGCTTAATGACCTTTTGTTGAGCACATCAATGGACTGTTTAGATCAAGTTTCATTCCAGAGACAGATAATGGACAGTGCCAGCCAGCAAAGAATAATGGCATAAGGCAAAACAGCTTTAAAAGCTGTTTGATACTTCACTCTGCCACACTTAGAAAGTATGGCATAATGAAGCATTTAATAGCTTTTAAAGACATTCCTTCTTCAGAAGAACCCCATTTTCCCTGCTGTCTGACAGCACTGTTACTGGCTTTCAAAGGATTAGAAAGCAGGAAAATCACATACATACATACAGTCTGCAAATAGTAGTACATGGAGCAGACAGAGCTCTAAATACAGCAAAGAATTATGATTGTATCTCATTGGCCGTAACACTTATTATATGTTCTTGAAATGGATGCTAAGGTTCATCTTTCAAGCTTCAGTCTTGAGGTGAATTTTTGATATTCATGGCTTGAACACATAATAAGTTGTTATGAATGAAGAGCCCATCATAAGCCTCTATAGCACACTCATTACACGCACACATACCACACATACATGTACCCAGAAACCTGTAATGCCATGCCACATATTGATAAAAGGTAACCCTTGTCTGCATGACACAGCATGCCCTGTATTAGGGAGCATTTGCATCAAGATGGTAATGGCTGTCACATTACATGGACATGCATGCACCATGGACATATCACCTTCTTGTGCATGACAACTACAAGCCATGGGTAGGAAATGCAGGTCATGTGCATACATTGACATGCCCTTTCCCCTACTTGATGTCAATGTGCTCAATGTAGTCATTGGTCATGTACTGCATCACACTTTCTATCTCTCTCTCTCTCTCTGCACACAATACAACAATGCATTTGTCCAACCAAATGGCAGCCTATTTCAAATTTTGCCCATTTGAATCAGCCATGCACACTGTTGTTAACCTGAAAACTGGAGTCATAGATTCCCCCACATGTATATTCATGACTTATGTACATCCTTAATGTCCACTATCAGTATCACAGGTCATGCTTAAAATACTTGCAGGCCATTAACATATACAGCATGTCCACAGTATTGTTAGCATGCTTGCTCTACAGAAGCTTTCATCCTCCCACATTGCAATATTTCAACTATTTCATCTTTCATATATCTGCTCTGTCTACATGGTGTATTATTGCATGTATATACATGCATGAGTTTTCAATGTGCCTGTATATTGCAGGGTAGTACATATTTGTGTATATGTGATATCACGCATGTGCAGGTCACATATGTACATGTACCTGCTACAAGCTATAATTTCTTGCACTCATCTATATGTTCCCATTAGATGTTGATCACATGCTCCTGTATTTGCAGTATGTCGTGATTCAAAATTTTCCAACAGAAGTTGACAGTTTGCCTGAGCTTGCATATATGGGCATAGTCTTCATCCCTCATGCCCTGCTGGAAATTCACCTTTGTTCTCACAATCATCTTGTGGAGTTTCTGATTAGTCTTGTGCAGATGACTTGGGTTTTTGCGGTAGTTCACTTACACCTAGGGCTGGCAGGCCACCACGTTTGGATGTTATCATATTGTGCAACACTGCACACACCATAACCATCTGTACAGCCTCATGTGATGTATACTAGAGTACACTCCAGGATGTATCCAGATACCTAAACCAGGTTTTTAGCATGCCATATACTCTCAGAATTGTGTTAGTTATCATGGTGTGTGCTCTTTTAAAGGCATACTCCTCAGGCTTTGGTGGTGGTCTGAATGGGACTGACTAACCCCAGTTACCTATTGGCTTTGACAGTACACATGACTAACCACAGTCATCTGTTGGCATTAACAACACACCTGACTAAGCAGAGTCACCTGTTGGCATTGACAACACAACTTGCTAACCACAGTCACCTGTTGGCATTGAAAACACACCTGACTAACCACAGTCGCCTGTTGGCATTGACAACACAGTACCTCATTAGTGCAGCACAACATACCAGTGACACAGGCTTATGCAGTGCAGAACTGTCCTACTATCTAGTAGTTGCCCCTCTGGGATGCCCACATCTCTGAACATTGTCCATAGGGAGCCTTTACTCCATATGACAGTGTCAAGAATGCTTCCAGGGTATCCTTCACTATGATTTATGATGAGTCCAGGTGTTGAACTCACTAGTTGATAACTGAGTGAGATCCAACACTTCCAGCTGTGACACCACTCAGCATCGATCTTGGCAAGGGCTTTAACTGGCATATAGATGCCTATTGCATAATGAACATGAAAGGATATTGAGAAAAGCATACAACCATTCCATGGCAGTCAGACCCTTCTGTGGCATATCTGGGATGTGTGATGCATGACTGCCTGGATAATTTCTAAAATGTGACTAGTGTCTGTTGGGACATGACCCCATGGGTACTCCTGTGTTGTCCCCCATGTATCACTGGGGTGTGCCAGAGACAGTGTACCAAGACTCAGGTATAGGACTGGGTTACCCCACAGACTGCATTTGAACATGTGGGGGGTGCGCACATCTTATGGACAGTCTGCAACAGCTCTCGGTCTATACATTTCTGGTCAGACAGCTGGCTTAACTGAAACCTGTCCTGCCACTGTGTAGTCTGACTACTAGACACACTTGCAGGTCATCCTCAGTCATGGCCTGCTGTACCCCATCTGCTGACTTGTTGCACGTTGTGCTGTATAGTCCATAAAATACTTTATTTCCGGGAAATAAATGTCCTTATCACTATATAGCTGTCTGGATATAATTGCAGATTCCACTGTTTACTTTTGTCACTGTTACTTTTTGTATGGTACAGACACTGTGTTTTACAACTGGGTGTAGGTCTACTGATGTTGCAGTTATAATATGCCATTTTGCTTTATCATTTATGCCTTTTGGTTATTTTTATCTATATAATCACCTATGCTGTACATATACTGTCAAATGTCTTTGGCATGCTTTGCTTGGCACAACTTTCTTTTGGGATTCATTCCAAGTTCCCAAGCTGCAATGCATCAATAATATGGTTAATTGGCATAAAGTGTTTCTGAATTACATTATTTGTTTCAGATGGTTTTACCTCTGTTGGAGTAGCTTTTGTGGACTGAGATCCAGGAAGGTTTCACTGCCTCCACTGTGTCTGCTTCTTTGGCTCAGGACAGAAATGACATCTATACTTTAACAGAGTGGATCCACAATGTTGCCCCCACATGTTTTAGAACCAGGCCAAAGATGTTTGTTTTTTACAAATATTTTCTTCTCAAAGGTACCTTCAGAGAACCTTTAGTAAATAAAATTTATTAATGCCTACAAATTGCCCCACATGATGGTCCAACTTATGCCCATAATTTACTGAAAATTATGCTCTTTTTCAACTGCATGTCATTTCATAATATTTGAACAACATATTATTTGTATTTAAATATGCTCAGAATCATTTAATTTTTCGTCTGCTAAAAACGACAAAACTGCCATAGTGATTTAACACTTTGGTGATCACAATGTTATGCAAGGACATTTTTCTGAAACAAGAATTGCATGCAGCATGGATCTGCCTGCGTCCAAGATATAGACCCTCACAGAAGCACACTTCCTGTTATCAATATAATTTCAGAAGTCGCCAGTAGAGAAGAAAAGGCAGTTTTGTTTTTTTGTTTGCTTCTAAGTTAAGTTGTTTGTTTGCTTGTTTTATGTTTGTTTTTTCATGCCCATGATTTTCATTTCTTTAATGACACTGGAAAGTAAAAGACCGCTATTCAAAATGTTCTCAGGGATTCATTAAGATCTCCAGCATCTGCACATATATGAAGAATGCATGTGCAGTACATTCTTCACAAACCTAGAAAAAAGAAGCTGAGGAATAGCATTAAAGTCCATTTATACAGTGGCATTATTTAAAAAAAATAAGCAATTTCTTTTTTTAAATAATGTCAGTGTATGATAGTGAAGATCTATTCATGGGTGTTTCTATGTCAAGATTTAATCACTTGACCCTTGACCCCATGATCAAACGATGCCAACCATGGGTAACTCCTGACACATTTACACCCAGTAATGGATTATTGCTAAATTAGGGACTTATTATAGGACCTGAGAATAAAAATGCATTTTGCTTCATAAATAGGAACTGTAGCATTAAATAAATGTGAAAAAAGTCTGACTTACCAATTTATTCTTATTTAATGTGCACAGTAAATATGAAGGTGTGAGCATTGCTCTTAGCTTGGAGAAAAGAAATTTATCATATGATGAAAAACAGCCTTTTAAGTTCAGCCTTAGGCTAAGCCTTCAAATTAACCATTGTACAATGTAATGTATCAGTGAGGAATTGCACAACAAAGCAGTAACATCCATGGCTGCTTTTCACAATTGCTTCATAGAATAGCAAAAGCCTTTTTTTGAATGGAAATTGGCTGACATTGGTGACTCAGCTGCATGAACATGGACATAGGGTGATTCAGAAAGTGTCAGGGGACTTTTCCAAAATGTATGTATCAGTTAGTAAAGCAGCTTTGTTTTACAGTTAATTTCACCATCAGTTAAACTCTTCGTGTTAAAAAAGAAAATGATTTTGTTAAAATTAATATAGCAGTTTTTTAGTGTCACTATTCACTCAGTTTTTCTCTATGATCCTTGCCCATGAAAAATGTCATGATAGGCATTGAAGAATGATTTGCATACAGCCACAAAACATTCTAAGTAGGCAAAGCAGTTTACTTCTTTAAAAGAGCAGCTTTTTGCTAACATGCAGCATAACAGGTAGTACACTTACCTGTAGTGATGGATGACCAGAAAACTGTGGGTTCTATTTCTACAGCAGGTGATTGGATTGCTGACACTGCATACAGCATTCAGGGGGGTTACTGACACTGCATACGGCATTCAGTGGGTGCTGCACTCCGGAATGTGTCATCCCTTGGATGAGATGTTAAACTGATGTCCTATCTGCTTGAGTCATTGGTAGCTTAGGTGGATGTGAAAGACCTCATGGCATCTTATCAAAAAGAGTAGAGGAAATTACCTTCAGTTCTGGCCAAATTTCCCCTAATAGTATAAATATCACTAAAGGTCTCCCCTGAAAAAAGGCCAGTAGACTAATGGGACCAACCTGGTCAACAAAGGCTAAATAAATACATAGCGGTTTCACTTCTATACCATCCTACATCCTATGTGTGCTTCAGTGTAAGGTGTTCCATCTGCAAGATCTAGTTAACAACTTGCCTTTGAAAACTGTAAGAAGTAAGAAATTCCTATTGATGCATTGTTCATGGAAATACAGTAACATATACATTAGTGTCGATGCATTGTTTATGGAAATACAGTAACATATACATTCGCTTAAGTAGTGAAGCAGTTTGGGTTCAGTATTACATGATTTTATGACAGGGGTTTAAAGCCCTGAGAATTTTTTCAGGGGCCATCTTTAGCAATAAAATAAAATAAATAAAATGGCAAAAACTACACACTTTTTGCATCAGAGCAGTATGTTTTGGTATTATACGGTAAGGAGGTTGTGTGCGACTCCTAATGTGTCTTACTTACAGTTGCAGGTAATTATAATTGGAGGTTTCTTACTAGTTTTGCAGACTTAAGGGATATTATAGGTGAGAGACCAGTTTTTGTGTCTAGAAGAGGGAAGACTTGAAAAGAATATTTTTATAGAAATAATAACGAATTTTTGGAAGAGATTAATGGAATGTTTAAGTGTGGGAGTTGTAAGTTTTGTCACATAGTTATTGGAGGGGATGAAGTGAAGCCAGAAGCCAGGAATTATAAGATTAAAATGTAAGCATAGCTGTAGGTCCAGATTTGTAGTTTATGTTGCCCTATGTGGTTTATCTTCTGCATTTTATATATGCAGAACAGCTAGAGTGCTCAATAAAAGAATATATGAGCATATGAGAGCTGAGGTAATAAAGATATAAGCAGTGGTTTAGTCAAGCATGTTGTACAAAAGCATAAGTGAAATTAGGTTACTAACTGAAATTCTGGATGCTATTTTAAGTTACATTTTTTTTGTTTTTGATAATGAAGTATATAGACAGAAAAATGGCATAGCCATGGGAGCTGATATGGCCCCTAGCTATGCCAATATATTTATGACAACCTGGGAAAAAGAATATGTGTATAAGTCTGATTTTTTTAGGGATGTTATATTTTATATGCATTTTATTGATGATTTGTTCTTTCTATGGAAAGGTAGTATGAAATGATTCACTGAGTTTTCTGTGCATTTGAACACTGTGTCTGATTATCTTAAGTTTGTTTTTCATACCAGTATGGATGCAATTATTGTTTTGGATCTTGTGGTTTATAAATCTGCCAACAATATTAAAGTGAGGATTTTGAAGAAGGAATTACATAGTAATAGCTATTTGCATTATAATAATATGCATAAGGATACTTTGAAGAGGAATCTATTGGAAGGACAGTTTTTAAGGTTGAGTGAGCTCGCAAAGGATATTATTTTTTTAATAACATACACATTAGTTTAAGTAGTGAAGTATTTTGGGTTCAGTAATACATGAGATTGTCTTCCCTATCAAGGACTGACATCAGAGTATAGGCAAAGAGAAATAAATAGGAGGGTCCTAAATGAAAAACTAACACTGGTATAGTTTTTGACAGAATCTAGAACAGAAGTTGCTGTTAAGAAAGAAATAATTAGTAGAGCATATAAAATATTGCATGTTAACTATAAGAATCAATCAGAAGAGGTTAAAAAGAATTGGGAACAAAGACTGGATAAGCAATTCACAAAGAAACAATGGGGGTATATATGTATGTCTTCAAAATATGCAATAAAGTCTAGAAGATTTAGGGTTTTTGCTTGGAAGTGTTTGCATAGGTATTTAGACTCCAAATAATTTTTCCTCAAGTAGACAGCAAATATTGGACGTGTACTGGGGAAGAAAGAGATAACTGGGAACATATTTTCTGGGAGTAATGAGTTGGCAGGCTTTAAAGATCCCCTGCAGTCTGCTCTGTCAGAGATGATGGGTGAGCAAATCGATGTAGCTAAGAAAATAATTTTTTTGATACAGAATCAGAATTGCCTAAATATAGTAAGGCCTTGCTGAGTCTAATTATGATAGCTGCCAAAAAAGGAATTACTAAAAAATAGAAATCAAAGTCTAAATCCACTTTACTAGAAGTAGCAAAGATAACAACAGAGATAAAACAGATGGAATTGGGATCTTTAGTAAAGGGTAGGAGCAAATTACATAGGAAAAATGGAAAGTGTGGGCTTAATTCATGCAGAGGACGAATAAGATTTAAAAGAAGGCAGGAATTGAACAAGTTATGTAATGGTTGACTGACAATGACTGGATATATTATAAGTGATGTATAATGTTTGCAACTACAGATGTGTCAGCATGGTTTATAATGTATAATGTTTGCAACTGAGATTATGTTGGCATGGTTTATTTTCATCTATATAAATGTAAGATTGCCTGTGTCATACATGATAATTTAATAACAATGTTTCTTTAAAAAGAAAAAAGTTAAATTTCTGGGTAGAAAACAGAAAGGTAATCTTAGGTGGGTGCACTCTGCCTAAAAAATATATGGCTGCTTGTTAAAGTTTAGTTTAACATGTGTTTAATGGATGAATGTATTAAAAAAATAAAATAAACAACAACTTTGCCCTATACCAGTTGTCATATGTATGTGTTATGATATGTGCAGTGTACAGTTGATGTTCTGGTGGATTACTGTTTGACTTCATCCTGACGTTCCAAATTTGCTTGCTCAAGACAGGCAGTGTGAAACTGTGATTTGCTGTGATTTTTTTTCTTTTTTTGTGGTATTACTGAATGCAATGCCACAGAATAAAGTCATACTTAGTGTCAATACACCTTATGTTTTTTTAACTTTATGTAGCCTCTATATAATTCTCATAGGTCAAGATTCATAAAGATATACTGGATATAGGAGCAAGGCTTTCACGACTTTGTGTGGCTACAGTGCCATGTTAAAACAATGTGACTATATAAATGTTGACAATCCGCATGGCGGAGTAACTACCAGTGCACAGATGTCACTATTTGAGCAAAGGTCAAAGAAACACATGTCAATCAAAGGAGAGCAGCCCAGTAGTGACTTATAAAGCAAGATAGTAGCCACATGACCTGGCATGGCTGTAACAGTACTGGACAGCAGCAAATACCACTAATAAGTGTATAATGGAGTAGGCCATTAGCAAGCAAAACACTCTAACCTACAGCATATAGCAAACACCTGCTGTCAGGCATGCAGCCACATGGGCAATTACTGGTTCCATTAAAGAGGAAGGAAAGTGGAGTGTAGTCTAGTCTGGTGAGACGTGGAAATGAGCAAGCAAACAGATGCACAGTCTAGTCTAGTCTGGTGAGACGTGTGGAAATGAGCAAGCAAACTGATGCACAGTATAGTCTAGTCTGGTGAGACGTGGAAATGAGCAGGCAAACTGATGCACAGTATAGTCTAGTCTGGTGAGACATGTGGAAATGAGCAAGCAAACAGATGCACAGTCTAGTCTAGTCTGGTGAGACGTGTGGAAATGAGCAAGCAAACTGATGTACAGTATAGTCTAGTCTGGTGAGACATGTGGAAATGACCAAGCAAACTGATGCACAGTATAGTCTAGTCTGGTGAGACATGTGGAAATAACCAAGCAAACTGATGCACAATATAGTCTAGTCTGGTGAGACATGTGGAAATGACCAAGCAAACTGATGCACAGAGCAATTAATACAAAGCAACTGGGGAAGGCAAAGCACATTTTTGGGGTATATATATATATATATAAAATCCTTTTTATAAACCTGCAGAGAGAGAATGGATGATTGTAAGGATGATAGGGAAATGCGGGAAAGGGTAGCCTGCGGGGGTAATAAAACAACACAAAAACACTACAGGCAAACAGAGATGGGAATGGACACATTTTAAAGGTGAGACATGGACTAGACAGACAGACAGACATAAACAGAGGGTGTAAACTCTAATGATGATGATGAAGAGCGGGTACTTTACAAGGACTGAGGTTGTGGTACAATGAGATGGATGCACACCTGGATGGTGACAGTGGAGAATGGGTAGCATTGTGGCTACCAACTGGTCAACAGTTCATATGGATCAGGGTGGCCAACAGGTACCACAGCTTCTTCTGGTGTCCTAATATGAGGCTCCTGTCAGTGTACTCCATCTACTAAGTGGTCTGGAAGGGGCACGTCACAGCTACCCCAAAACATTCTAGCTAATATATGCCAATTCAAGAGCCCCACTGCAGTCAGGCAAGTGGAAGAAATAATTCAGTACAGCACAGGCTTGGTCCACGAAAGGTAATGCAGCTTTAAAAACCCACAATCAAACAAAAGTGAGCAAAAGCTGCACAGTGAAAGTAATAGCATCAAGGTATAGGTACGGTACAATGAAGAAATGAAGAATTCTAGCCTGCGACTCCACCATCAACTAGGGAACATTAGTAGCAGAAATAATACATTGTGCAAACACATCTATACTGATAGTATATAGAATCAGGAAATCGTATTTTGAACAATAATAGAAGTAACCCCTGGGATAGGCTTCCTGTTTACATGTTTACATGAAACAAAGTCCTTCCTTACCATCTTCAAGTGCAGTCTGGACCAATGCATGTGAAACTGGAAATTCGCTCCTGGGGTCTTGCCCATGTTCCTTATGGACAGAGACAGTCTATGAAGATTGTCAAAACCCCACTTACTGAGCCTTGTTAACATACCTCTAGGGATAAAAATGTGGGTAAAATCTGGATAAAACTGGCTAGGCTTGTAAGGCCTCTTAAACCATTGCCTAGTAATCTCTAATAAACCTATGAATCTGTAAAGAACAGTCTTAGCTATATATTAATTACACAAATTAATTACACAAATTAAGAGAAACACAAAAGAGCAATACATAATGAAAAAAGTATTAACACCGACATTAGCAGTAAAACAAGCAAATCAAGTTTGGCCAGAAAGTAAAAAAAAATACAAGTTACACATGGGATCTGAAATAAGAAAAATATGAACCACTTTAAAAAAGCAGCTTACTGATCATGAAAACTAAGGTAAATATGATAAGAAACTGCCTTACAGAAATGGGGAAAATGTTGCTTTTCTTTAAGCATGCTAAAAATGGAGTTAAATCTAATATTTATAATGAACTGAATACTTTGGATTGTAAATATGTTAAGGATATAGTCTTGCAAATGCAATCTGTGACCATTTTAAATTTGTTTATTTATTTATCCTTTTGTTGACCAGATCAGCCCTCCTCGGCCAATGGCCTCATTTCAGGGGAAACTCTAGATCCTAATTTCATATTAATTAGAGAGAAAGTTTTCCCGGACACTTGGGAACTTAACTGTAGTCTTTTCAATAGTGCTATGAGACCTTTCACATCCATCTGAGCTAGCAGCAGCTCAGGCAAATGGAGCCTCGGTTTAAAATCTCATCCCAAAGGATGACATATTCAGGAGTTCATCATCACTTTATTGCTGTACTGCAGTCTCAGTACTGGAAAATAAATTCCCAGTATCTGGTACGGGAATAGAACCCATAGCCTTCTGATCTTCTAGCACCACAGGTGAATGTGCTAGCTATATGCTACTGAGAATTATTTTGTTGGAGAAAATTTTATAAAAGTACTTATTGACTAGGTATTATACCGTTTACTAAAACAAAAACCTGTAAGCAATAAATATCAAAATACAAATAAATTAAGATAAAACAAATTATAATGTATAAAAAGTAAATAAAAGCTCTGTATGTGCATGCACACACATATTCACCTACATACACTGTTTTTGCAGGTGGACAACCCCTCTGCACCCCTAACCTCCTGCTAACTATGTATATATATATATATATATATATATATATATATATATATATATATATATATATATATATATATATATATATATCAGCTCTGACGTTGTACAACAGTAGAAAAAGGGCAAAAACCCATCCCTAGTATAACTTTGATTTTTGTGGACAGTTTGTGTTTATGTATCTTTGAT